>NC_092874.1:117324243-117434243 GCF_028372415.1 Notamacropus eugenii
TAGATTTTATTTTGGTATACAATGTCAGATGTTGGTCTATGTCCAATTTCTGCCATACTTACTATTTTCCTGTTTTTCTAGCAGTTTTTGTCAAAAAGTGAATTCGTATCCCAGAAGCTGGGGTGTTTTTACTCTTAACAGCAAAGCTGGGAAAGCATCTCTTGAGCTCCACTTCCCTAGTTCATTGTCTTCATAATGTGATGGAACCATAGAGTGAAGTCCTTATACCTCAAGAGGAAATGGTAGATCTTGAGTCCATCACAGCCTTCATTCTGGTTCTTCTTCTTAGTTTTTGGTAGGTCTTTGTAGCTGGTGGATAGCAACTTTTTGACCAGGAGTCAGGCTCAACCACTTACCTTGCCTTACCTCCATACCCTCCTGGTACCATGCTAGCAGTTTGCGTTGGGCACCTGTCCCTCTCTCATATGGTTTCTAGTTACTTGTTTCCCTCATGTTCACATACCCAGAATTTCTTGCTGAGTCCTTCTTTACATACTCTTGACCTTCCTGTTTGCTTTATATATAGGTTGGCAGAAGAGAGACTGTTATTAACTCCCACGAGTGCATTCCTACTACATAATATTAATCCAACCTCCTTATTTAATAGATGAGGACACTGAGGTTCAGAATGGTTGAGTGTCTTGCCCAGATTATGCAATTCTTCAATGGTAGGGCTGGCACTTGAACCCAGGTCTTCTGAATCTAAACTCAATGCTCTTTTGATTCTACCATATTGTGAGAAAATATGACTTGATTCTAGATATATTTGGATCCACATAATGATGGGCTGCATTATAAGAGGGTCCTTAAAAAGCCACTTACCCAGACATTTGTACAACTGCCAGGAGTATGTGTATGTGCACTATATAGCTGAAAGGCTATAAAACTAGATGTTAGATGATCCAGTTCTTTTCCTAGTTGTATCACTAATTTACTGTGTATAAATTCCTTTCCTCTCTGAGCCTTGGTTTCCTCATCTATAAAACAAAGGGGTTGGACTGGGTTATCTTGTAAATTCCTTCTAGCTTCACAAAAGTTCTGTCCATGATCCTCAGTAGGCATAGCATCATTTACTATTCTATCATCACCTTTTCAAGGACAGGGACTCTGTCAAGAGTTTCTTTTGCATCTTCCAGGCACAAGTGGGGCTAAATTCTGCACATGATGGGGGTTCAATTAATGCCAGTGACTGAGTGCCTAGATGCCTCCTCCTGATTTATTAATGGCAACAGTGATGATTAGATTAAAAAAATCTCTCCCCAAAGAGAGAGGATGCAGTTGCTTTGCCACCATTTTGCTCTCCCAAGGGGACAGGCTCTGGCCTCTCATTTGGTGGCCTGTCAAAGAGTTCTGTCCTGCTGGGAGTAGGCATGTGACAATTCAGGAGGAGCGATGGGGAATCCCCTCCTGGGGACAGCTTGCCTGTAGAGCCCTGGCTGTCAGGCCTGTCACCTACACGCCACAAGGACAAGACAAAGGCGCAAGGCCATCAACTGCCTCTCCTCTCCTGATGATTGTCGGCAGCACATTCTGGTCTGAGGGGCTCCTGAACATAAATCAATCTGTAGCCGTACTAGCTGACAGAGCACAGTACAGCCAGGAATGGATTATATTCCTTCCTTTTTTCCCCTCTTTTTTTCCCCTTCCCCTTTTCACTGTTACAAGGAGAAGTGAGCTACATTGATTATTCTCCTCCTACACTGAGCCATGCGCCAGACCAGCCAGAAACTGCTCAGAGCCACAAACAGCATCACTTTCCCAGCTGGATCAATGTCTCTTCTGGCATAGTCTCACCCTCCTCCTCCATCCCTCCTGCTCTCTCCCACTTCATATACTCATTAGAATCAATCAGATCGGAAATGCTCTATTATAGAAAGAGCTCTATTCCACAAGATTTGGGTTTTAATCCTGATTCTGACACTTACTTTCTCTGTGTTCTTGTGTCAATCAGTCAGCAAAAATTTATTGAGTATTTGCTATGTGCCAAATACTGTTTTAAGCTCTGGAGATTCAAAGAAAGACAAAAGCACTGTCTCTGCCCTCAAAGAGCTGCCACTTCTCTCTCAGCCTCCATTTCCTCATCTGTAAAACAAGGGGATTGGACTAAATGATTTTTAAAGTCTCTTTCACTTTTAACATTCTTAAATTCTGGATAATTCAGATATGGAATTCAGCTCTTAAATTCCACATAATTTCAAATTACCCTCCAAGCACACATTCCCTATTCTTCCACCTTGTGCCTTTGCTTATACTGTTCATAGAGTTATGGATTTTGAGTAGGAACCACAGTAATGATTGCTAGCATTTATACAGTGTTTTAATGCTTGCAAAGTGATTTGTTTGCAAAGTCATTTAATTCTTACAACAGCTGTGAGAGGGAGGCGCTATTATTATCTCTGTTTTAGAAGGTAATAATGATGAGGAAACTGAGATCCAAAGAGGTTAGGAACTTGCTCAGGATCCCACCACTAATAAATGCTTAAAGAAGATCTGAACTCAGTTGTACCTCATTTCCAGCCCAACACTCTCTATATTCCACTAGTGTTTCCTCATCTTATTCCCTGCTTCCTTTCTCCTTATTGCCAACCCATCTCTCCAGATCCCATTCAAAAACCACCCCCTAACAACCTTCACTGTCACCCCACCTCCCAAGGTGAAAGGATTTCTTCCTCATCTGATCTCATTGCCCTTGGTCCTTTTCTCATACTTTGTTATACTCTAACATTGATTATATTTTCCTGTGCGTATGTGAAATTTCCCCCATTTGGTCTTAATCTCTTTGAGAACAGGGACCTTATCTTATTTATCTCTGTGTCCCTAGAGCCTAGAGCCATTCTCTGCACATGCTCATTTTTTTCTTTGAAAAATCTGTGATTTTATCAATGTAGGTACAACCACCACTGACACAGATTGCAGCCTTATAAGAGTTGCCATGGTAGAAAAATTTATTGCCTTGTGGCCAGCCTTCCAGTGATGAGCTTCTATGAATTTAGCTGATGAAAGACTCTGTCACTGGGTTGTTATCAAAGCCTTTCCACCTTGGGAGGACCCTCCATAGTTTGTGTTTGATGGTTACTCTTCGACATCCTAGGGTTGCTATCACACAAAACAGTAGGTGTTTAATGTTTGCTGAATGAAAGGATGAAAGAACAAATAAAAAAGTCAAAGAGAGAAAGAAGAAGAAGAGAGAAAGGAAGACAAAAGAAAAAGGGAGAAAGGGAGAGTAAGAAAGGAATAGGGAGAAAATAAGAATGAGAGAGAAGGGAGAAAGAAAGTGCAAAGGAGGAAGAGAGAAAAAAGGGAAGAGAGAAAGAAATAGAACAAGCAAGAGACTAAGAAGGGGAGAGAGAGAAAGAAGTAGAGGAAGGAAGGGAGAGGGAAAAAGAAAGATGAAGATGGAAAGGAAAGAGAAAGAAAAGGGAAGGAAGGAAGGAAGGAAGGGAGAGGGAGAGAAAGTCAAAATGAAGACTGACACTAGGTCAGGTCTAGAGCTCTAATGGCACCAGTCCTTGAGATTAACTAGCAAAATCATCATTGGGATTGGCTTTTTGTCTCAAGGCATTGAATTTAGAAAGTACTGAAAGCATTTGTAGTCCTCTCCTTTCAGCAGCAGAAAATGTTCAACTGGGTACCATAGTTAGCAAAAGGAATTATTTAAAATGGGAAATGACTAAGTGGTCCACTTCTTTACTCCTATAGCTGTAGTCTATGTGGGCTTTTGCTTGGCCCAGCTCCACTCTGCTACCCTACCCCAGAACTTGGCAGCCTTCTTGGCAGTGGTCTAGTGGTGTCCTGACATCTCCACCCATGGGGGTCAACACCACAGTTTGAGGGCTTGCCGCTTGATCTGGGCACTGTTTGTGTTGCCCCAGGGACAAAAGTGGAGAGTGGCAGTTCTGCTCCTTAGCAGGTCTGAGGACCAAGCAATACTCAATCAAGTCTAGAAGAGCAAGGATTCAATGCATAGGAAACATTGGGACCTGTTTGCTATCAAGACTGTCTCTGTTGGTGCCACTGTTAATATGGTAACATCTCTCAAAGGGGACATCTCTATTGGGACCATGATAGTATTCTCTATATAATAACAGCTCACACTTATGTACTAATTTTAGGTTAGAGTGCTTTCCTGATAAAAACTCTATGTGGTATAAGCATTATTCTCTCTGTGATAGGACCAATATCCTTAAAGGTCTTTCCCCCTTCCCCCGCTAATTGCTAGACAGGAATTAGTTTTTCATAAAAGTCAAAGAAAGTTATCCAAAGAAAGTCAAAAGGGGCCAAAGATTGGCCCCTGCCCTGGTTGATGCAGCTTGCTGGTCATGTAAGGGCATAAAAGTCCCACCCATGCCAGGGTCTTTCAGATGCCTCCCCCTCACGCCCTGTGTGTCTTTCTGAAGGCCATATGAATCTCCATACCCTTCTCTGCTGAGCAGATGACATCTCCCATGTGTAGATGGGGGTAACTGTTTATATAGGGTATCCAGAAAGTTCTAGTGCAGTAATCTATTAGACCTATTATTGTTATCACTAGTCTTGGTGAAGTTTTAAACTATAAAAGTGATTATTCTTATTAAGCTATCAAAGCTTAAAGTTCCACTAATACTTTTGGGACACCTTATAGCTAAGGTCCATCATATCCTTGTTTTATATTCTTGCTATGCTAGGGCTAAATAAACCTTTTGTCAGATGTTCGGTGACTTAGAAAGTCTCATTTTGTCTCTAAATTGAACCTGAACAAATAGGGTACTGGCCTCAAGTTTACCCCCAGCTCTTCCCCATTTGATATATGTGGGAACTGAGGCAACAAGAGATTAATTAAATGACTGCCCAAAGTCCTTTAGCTGCTTAGTGACAGTGTTAGGATTTGAATTCAGTTCTTTTGGATCAAGCTATTACACTGTAGCTGCTTTACTTTAGTTTTTTTCTGCAATAATATTTTATTTTTCTCCCCAGTTACATATTAAAAAACAATTTTAACATTTAAAAAATTTTGAGTTCCAAATTCTACCCCTTCCCTCCCACCTTCCCGAGATGATATGCAATCTGATATAGGCTCTACATGACTGCTTTACCTTAGATAGAATAATATATACCAACAGTTTTGGGCTGATACCGAATGAGGCAACATTAGGGTCCAGTGTCATCTTTCTTTCTCTTGGGACCTTCCTTCTAATTTTTGGGGTCTCCTCTTACCTTCAGTGTCCCCATTAAAAGCCTGCTTTCCCCCCTACCTCTTATCTCTCAAACTTGCCTACTGATCCCTTTTATCCGATTCTTTCCCCAAGCCCTCTTCTCCACCCCTCCAAAAAAGAAAAAACAAATAACGTTTGCTCAGTAATAGAATATCAGAGTAGAAAGGGATGAGAAATTATCCAGTGTCAGAGTTGGAAGGTTTCATCTCATCCAGCCTGTGCTTCATCAGGAATTTTGCCCATAATTCTCCTGACATGGGATCATTCAGTTTCAATCAATCAATCAACAAATATTTATTAAGAGCCTCCTGCATTCTGGGTACTACGTTTGTCACTTCTACTTGAAGACTTCTAGGAATATCGAGTTTATTACTTCCTGAGGCCGTATGTTTGGTTAAACTGTGAAGGATGCAACGTTTGGGAGTGTCACCCATTATTCTCTTGGGGCTTTCCTTTGGACGCTCAGTGACATCCCTTCTCCCCGCTTATCTTTTTTGGGTGATTCTAATTGTTAGGCTTCAATCACTAGGAAGACATTCCTCAGAACAAGCTAAGATCTAGATCTTAGATCTAAGATCTTTTTTTTTTGGTTTGTTTTTATAAATTTCATCCATTGTTTTAAGTTGTGAGTTTTGGAGCTCAGCAAAAAGTCTCTTCCCTCTTCCATATGATGGTTCTTCAAACAGTTGGACAGCTGCCATATCTGTTTTAAGTCTTCTTTTCCACAATCTAAACATCATTCCTTCTTCAGTTGATTCTTGTAAAGCTTGGTTCTGAGTCCTCTTGTCATGCTGGCTAACTTTAGACATTGCCAATTTCCATCTTCTCATTTTACAGATGAGGAAAATCAGGTCTAGGGATACCAAATGACTTCCTCAGCCTCATATCATCATACATGTATGTCATTTTGAAGTTGGGGAAACTAAGACATGAGTGATTTGTCCAAGGTCAGGCAAGGTAGATATAGTACGCAGGCCATAGGTATTACCTGCTTTGGGGATGTCAAGACTCCATCTGGAAGTTATTTCCACCTGCCCTTTTCCCCAGTTAACTTTTATTTCTATGGGTCCCATAAAAATATAGAAAATTTCCCCAATATGTCAATGACTGGAACAAGAACTCAGGTCTCTGTTCTTCCATCCCATCATTCCTTCCATTATGCCTGGGGTGGAGGAAGCTCTGTATGTTCTACTCCCTCAGGGCTCTGTACTTTGTAAGGGTTGATCTGATCAACTAATTTATGGTAATCAAATAATGGCTTAATGCTTTATCCCTCTCAGATAATTTACTTACATTTTAACAAGGACCTGTCAATGTCCCTCTAGGGGGCAGTAACTTCGGACCTTTTATCAGCACTCCGGAGAAAATATTCTTAGAAAAGGGGGTCTTTTGGGGCCTCCAAGGTGAGAGTAGTAGCTCACCTTTATGTAATTCTTTACAGTTTACAAAATGCTTTTCTCACAACACTATGTGAGGTAGAATCACACAAGTACCTTTCCCACTCCTGCCCGCCATGATGCCCTGTAGAGTATTAGATGTAGGGGCACAAGATCTGGGTTCACAGCAAGGCCTTGTGACTTAGTGCCTATGCGACTCTAGCTAAAACACTTTACTTCCCTTGAACCTCAGCCTCCTTATCCTTGCAATGAGTGGGATGGACTCGACAACCCAAGGTTCCTTCTAGTCCCTTCTAAGACTGATTTGCATAAGATAAAGGAACAATACTGTAGATATAGCAGGTGGGGTGATTAGGACCAAAACATTCTGTTCCTCCTTTGTTCTGTGTTTGAGAAGATGATGTTAGAAACAGAAAGCTGGAAGGGCTTGGTCTTTTGGGCTGTTTTTCCAGTTGTGATTCACCATTCTGGGTTAGACACGTTCCCTTTTCTTCTAAAGTCCCCTTGCTAAAAAGCATCCATTTGCAGGGTGGCTAATAGACATTCCTATGTCCAGAATCAGCTAGCCCACACAGGGATCAGTCCCACTAAGGGAGAGCCTCATTAGCATTGGACTCTAACCAGCTGAGCAGACCAGCCACAGGCAGATATAGAACTTCTATCAGGCAGATGGGAAAACGAAGAACACTCCAAGAATATCATCATTTATCATATGAAATATGTGATAAATGAGTGATGTGCCTAAACAATCTGGAGCAGTTCAGAGTGAGAGATAAGCTAAGTAAGAACATAAACACCTCGGAAGGCAGCTCAGAAAGGTCGTTAATGATGGATGAGTGTGGATAAATTGAAGAGATCTCCAGGCAGAGAGGAGGTCCATGCCAGATCCCTCTTTGACACACACCAGGGATGTGTGTTCTAGTATGTAAGTTTGAATCCTTATCTCCGCTGCTTACTACTCATGTGACCTTGGGCAAATCATATTACTTTTCTGGGCCTCAGTTTCCTCATTTGTAAGATGAGGCAGTTGTACTACATGGTTTCTAACCTCCCTTCTCTAAATCCTATAATACTATGAGACTGGGCACAGACCAATCAGTAAACCTTAGTGTTGCCATGTGGCAAGGCAGGTAAAGTAATGGAAGGGAGACATGTACAAATCAAAGGCTATCATGTCTAATGCAATCGTACCCCAAATCTCATCAGAACAAAAATATGGCTCATAGTAGTCACATTTTGTATAGCTTGCTACAGTGACAAGTGTTGCTACGATATAAATCAGCACCAAATCATGTTTTCCTTCCTGGTTCTTGTATACATAATAGTTACCCTCCCTAAATACCTGATATCTGATTATTTGCAAAGTCAATCCATCATCTATGTTCTATAGATGGCAGCCCCCTCCTTTTATACTGGCCTTAGGTGAAATGACTTATTGAAGAATTTTAATAATTCCTAAGGAACTGCATGGGGGTGACCATAATCTCCAGGCAAATATATCATAGTTTTCTGTGAGTGAGCCCAGACTACAGATAATAAATCAACCAGTCAATTAGTAAACATTTTTTCTTTTTTCCCCCTTTATTCTTTATATTTTATTTATTTTTAACATTCTTTTAAAAATTTCTAAGTTCCAAATTCTCTTTCTCCGTCCTGCCCCTTCCCTACCTATTGAGAAGACAAGCACCGTCATTATACATATGAAATCATGCACAACTTATTTCTACATTATTCATGTAACAAAAAAGTAAAAAAAAAAAAGTGAAAAAAATGTTTCAATTTGTACTCCAAGTTCATCACTTTTCTCTCTGGAGGTGGATAACATTTTTTCATCATGAGTCCTTAGGAATTATCTTAGATCATCATATTTACCAGAATAGCTAAATCTTTCACAGTTGATCATTGTTACAATATTACAGTTATAATCAGTAAACATTGATTAAACATCTATTATACGCCAGGTACCGTGTTAAGCACTAGAGATAAAAAAAGAGGCAAAACAGAATCCCTGCTCTCAACAAGTTCACCATCTAATGGGGATTAACAGCATGCAAACAAATATATACAAAATGAGTTATATACAGGATAGGATGTAATTAACAGGAAGGCACTAGAATTAAAAGGGGCTGGGGAAAGCTCCTTATCAGTCGGTGGGAGGTGCAGATAGAGCCCCTGGAGTAACTGATGATATTGCCACATCATGGGCTCCAACTGAAATGACTGATGTGCAGAGCAGCCATGACAAGGTTTACAGCATTAACACATGGGAGCTGAAGACGCTGGAGGAGAAAGAGATGACACCTAGGACTACAGCAAACATACCTGTTCTTTGTCCTTTATTGGTGTTAAATTTGTGATAGGTAGTGCCCCATGAAGCACTGGGCTTTGAGACATTTGAGTAGCGCCTCTTTTTAGGCACAGACACATTAGATAGACTAGGTGGTATGGTGGATAGAGCTCTTGACCTGGAGTCAGGAAGACCTGAGTTCAAATTTGATCTATCTTTGGACATGTACTGCTGTATGACCCTTGGACAAGTGACTTTACCTTTTCCTGCCTCAGGATGATAGTAATAGTATCTACCTTCCAGGGTTTTGTGGGGATAAAACAAGATAATGTTTCCAAAGAGATTTGCAAACCTAAAGTGCCATGTAAATGCTATTATTATTAATATTAATTATTATTATTATTGGGCTCTGGAGCTAGTTGCCTTGTCTGGTTCACACATGCATTTATAACCAAGAAAATTCCCATATGGCAACCTGTTCTGAGATAAATTGCCTGTATCCCATCCCAACTCATTTGGGAGAGAAGAGGCTTACGATAAAATAATAAACTTTCAGGTTGGTTCTCATGAACTTTGGGGACCTGAAGATGAAATAAATAGACTTCAACCTCAAAGCAGGGGAGGCTTACTTTGGTGGCTGGAATTGTAGAGTGATTGGAATCTTGTATTTTACAATATGTAGGTCTGATGTTTATTTTAGTATGATTTTGCTAATTTAATTGAGCTGCTTAACTATACATTGGATATCTGAGTGAAAGTTAACTCCTTGGTTCTATGAGAGGAAGTAGCTGGTGGGATTGGGGTTATATATGCCAGTGAATAGATGATTAACCCTATGTATAGAGCCTGTGATGATTTAATAGTCTGCCCCACAAAGCACCTTGATTCTGGGATCATCTTCTGGGGCTCTACATCTCAAAGGGACATTGACGGTTATTTCTGTGGTGGATCCTATTATAAGTGAGATATAGTAGGACGACTGTTAGTTACATAAGGAAAGAAAACAGAGAAAAAATGGTAGGAAGGAAAGAAGGAAGCAAGAAAGTGAGAAAGTGGGAGGGAGAAAGGAAGGAAAAGAGAACTGTGTTTATAGCAATGAAAGATTTTGAAGATTTTGCATATTTTCTGGTTCTCCATGACATCATAAGGATTTTTCTCCTTTCCCTCCTCCTCTGGAAAAAAAAGAGTGGAAGCAGGAAGAAAAAGAGTAGGTTTCTGAACAAACAAAAGAACTGTGAGTGAGGTAGAGTAGCCTATCAAGGGAAAAATTACTTTTTTTGGGCTACAACTGTAGAGACTTGAGCAATAAAATATTATTTCAAAGGGGTGAAATAAGTCCTGCTCCCTTCCATCCCTGTTGAATTCTTACCCATCTTTCAAAGCCCATCTTAATCTCCTCCATTGCGTCCTTCCTCATCCTCTCCCCATTCCAATTTCCCTCAGTCAGAATGATGATTCTTTGGGTCTTTATTGCATGTTGATTGTACATTTTCAATACACTCATCTTGTTCTATTTAGTATCATATAGTACGTATTTGTGTATATGTCTATTTTCTCTTCTAGAATTTGAGCTCCATGAGGGCAGAGTTTATGTCTTCTTAATCTTTGCATCATCCCCAGTGCCATATAACATAGCAAATACAAAAAATATTGAATTGACTAAACTTTTCTTTAGAGAAAAATGAATACCTTTCATTGCTTGTCCCTTTTCTCCCTGCCTCATCAAAGAATGCTTCTTTCTAAAAAGAAAGGAAACATTTCTTCCTGAAGAAAAAGACATTTCCTAAATAGAAACCCATATATTTTCTCTTCCTAAGTAGACACTAGTCGGAATGTTGGAAGGCATAACTAATTTGAATAAAGAATGTTTCTTTTGAATTCATCTCTAGTAATATTCAATATGATGAAATCTTAGTATTTAGAATAACACAGAATATCTGAATGCTACCATGAAATAACTAGATGCCCCCATGAATTCATTCTAACAAGTAATTTTGAACTTATAAGTGGACAGAATAGAGGATCACCTACATGATATGGTTTAAGAAGTGATGCCAGTAAATTATCTCTGCCAAATATCACTCCCCTGAAATTCTGGTTATCACGTCTGCTTTATATGCAAAATGTCTTGAGATAAACCTCACTGGAAATTTTACCACAATGACTTGGGAAAAAAAGAGAAAAATCTGTGTATTTTTTCAATAGTAGTCCACATGATCAGAAATACTTATGAGTGCAACTATATGTATCTATTCTGATAATACTGATGAATTAGCTATTTAAAAATATAGGACATAACTTGTTTTTAATTCAATAATTTAGTCAATTAATTTAAAATCAAGAATTTTTAATTAATTAATAAATTACTTTTAATTTTTAATAATTAATTTTAATTAATTAATTTTTTAGTTTTTTAATTTAATTTTTTAATTTTCAACATTCATTTCCACAAGATTTTAAGTTCCAAATTTTCTCCCCATCTCTCCCCTCTCCACCCCAAGATGGCATGCATTCTGATCACCCCTTCCCCCAGTCTGCCCTCCTTTCTATCATCCCCTCTTATCCCCTTCCCCCTTACTTTCTTGTAGGGCAAGATAGATTTCTATAACCCACTGACTATATATCTTATTTTCTATTGTGTGTAAAAACAATTTTTAGCATTTGTTTTTAAAACTCTGAGTTTCAACTTCTCTCTCTTCTTCCCTCCCCACTCAACCTCATTGAGAAGGCAAGAAATTCAGCATGGGTTATACATGTGTAGTTATGCAAAACACTTTCATAATAGTCATGTTGTGAAACACTATATTTCCCTCCATTCTATCCTACCTCCCCCTAATTATTCTATTTTCTCCTTTGACCCAGTTCTTTTTCAAAAGTATTTGCTATACTCCCTCATCCAATCTGCCTCCCCTCCCATCCCCTTACCTGTTACTTTCCTGTAGGCTAAGATAGCCCAATTAAATGTATTATGTTATTCCCTCTTTAAGCCAAATCCAATAAGAGTAAGGCTCACTCATTCCCTCTCATCTTCTCCCTCTTCCCCTCCATTGTGAAACCATTTTCTTGCCTTTTTTATGAGGTAATCTACCCCATTCTATCTTTTCCTTTCTCTTTCTCCCAATATATTCCTCTTTCATTCCTTAATTTTATTTTTTAGATGCCATCCCTTCATATTCAACTCACCTTGTGCCATCTATCTATCTATCTATCTATCTATCTATCTATCTATCTATCTATCTATCTATCTATCTATGTATCTATCATCTATCTATCTTTCTATCTGTCTGTCTGTCTACCTATCTTTCCTCCAACTACCCTAACACTGAGAAAGGTCTCATGAGTTAAAAATATCTTTCTACATAGGAATGCAAACAGTTCAACTTTTATAAGCCCCTTATGATTTCTCTTTCTTGTTTACCTTGTCTTGTTTCTTTTGATTCTTGTATCTGAAAATCAAATTTTCTATTCAGCTCTGGGCTTTTCATCAAGAATGCTTGAAAGTATTCTATTTCATTGAATGTCCATTTCCCCCCCACCCGAAGTATTATATTCAGTTTTGCTGGGTATATGGGTCATAATTTAGAGGGGAAGGGGGTATTAGAGATCTCTTAGTCCAACTTCTTCTTTTTGCAGAAAAGGAAACTGAGTTCCTAAGGAATGATGTGACAGCAAAAGATACACAAGTACTAAGCATATAGTATATTGTCAAAAAATACACAGGTACTAGCAAAACTGGGATATGAACCCAGGAGAACTCTGTCTCCAAATTGAGGGATTATTATATGATACCATTCCATGTTCTCAAAGGTTTTTAGCAGTAACATGAAATCAGTAAAAATAAAAGGTTGTTATTCATATAAAAATTTGCAGTTAAATTTCTAATGCTAATCAGTGGTTTGGGGGCAGCCAGGTGGCACAATGCATAAGAGTGCTAGACCTGGAGTCAGGACTTAAAATCTGGCCTCAGATTACCAGCTGTATGACCCTGGGTGAGTACCTTAATCTTGCTTGTCTCAGTTTCCTTATCTGTAAAATGATCCGGAGAGGGAAATGGCAAACCACTCTAGTATTTTTATGAAGGAAACCCCAAATTGGTTCATGAAGAATCAGACATGACTGCATAACAACAACTGATGATCACTCTTCATCATCAGTATGTAATAGACAAATATATTTGAGAACTGAATGTCATCCATTCAGGGCACAAATATCTAACTTCAAATTTATATTATTAAGGGTGTTTTTCAGCTTTGATTTCAGTAGTTTGATGAAAGAGAATGTTTCCACATAGCTAGGTGTATGCAAGTCTTGCCCAGAGTTTGGTCACATAGCCCAGAATTTTTGTTAGTTAGGACTGTCCTACAAATTTATGTGTGCTGGCTAAATATTTCAGCATGCCAACATATCTGTGATCTCATAGATGTATGAGATCATATGAATGAAGAGCCCAACTCATTCATTCACCAAACCATAGAATTTCAGAGTTGTAAGAGACCAGAGTAGACACTAGTCCAACTCATATCCTAAAAAGAATCCTCCCATACAACCTAATCCATACGTTGTCATTCTCCAGAAGCTACTACCTCCTGAGGTAAGCAATTCCACTTTGAATACCTGTGATTATTAGGAAGTTCTTCCTTGCATTAAGTGTGATTTCACTTCTTTACAACTTTTGTCTATCAGGGTTACATGATACCTGAATATACTATTATGTCCTCTCATTTGGCTTGTCTCCTGACTACACACCTCCATTTCCTTGAATCAATTACCATATCGTATGGACTCAAGAAACTGAAGTCCTGAGAGGTTGTGATTTGCCCAAAGGTCTCACAGGTATTTAAGAATAGAACCTACCTTTAAACTCAAGTCCTTTGACTCTAAATTAAATTTTTTTTGCTTTTGAACCAAGCAGAGTAGTCTTCCAAGATGATAGTACTTAGTTCTTTATCCTGTTAAAATTATCTTAGGAGCCACTGAAACTTATAACTCAAAAGTGAAAGAAACAAAAATGAATTTGACATAGATAAATAAAAAGCCATATCATATTGTTGTACCATCTGGCATAAAGCATAAGAGGTATAATATATTAAACAACTATCACCTTTTAATAGTTTTACTATGCCTTTGTTTTCAGAAGCATTCCAGCTTCTACTTTCATGTCTCATCATAGTTGAGTAATCTTACACAAAAGCAGATTAATGCTTTCTCATATGTGATTTATGAATTATTTCTTTCTGGCTGCCTTAAGAAGCCTCAAAGTGCATACGAATCAGTGACAGATATATGGAAGTTCTATATCTTTAAGTTTGGAAATAAGATCGCTAAGGGAAGAATTCAAGGGAATAAACATGAGAAAATGCTGGAAATTCACAATGAGACTTTGAATTCTCTGAGGAGCCCAATGACTTTGGCAAAAAATGAAAGGTGATTGTTCTTAACAAACAGAACAAAATTTAAGTAGGATAAAACTGTAAGGTTTTGGATTCCTACTATTCAAATTAACAGCACTAAGAGACAAAACTTGACACAAGGGTTACTGTATGGATATCTTTGATTCAATTCAATTCATTTGAATTCATGTCATAGAACTCCAGAGGTAGAAGTGACCCTCTAGTCTAACCCATATCAATTCCAAATGGAATTCCAATTGGAGAGCTGGGTGGGAGTTGGGAGAGACTACATGAAACTGACATCAGGTACTTGAGACTATATCAGTCTTCTATATCAGAAGAGGAATCAAACTGTTCTGTTTTTTCTCAGATGGCAGAACTAGGAACAATGGATGAAAATTCCAAAGAGATATACTTAGGCTTGATGTTGGAAAAAGCTTACAAACAATTAGGGCTAACCTAAAACTGCAATGAGCTGCCTAGGAAGCTGATGGGAATTTGGAAAGGACCTTGGAGGTCATTTCTCTTAACTCTCTCATTTTACAGATAACACACACAATCTTCTCTCCAAGCTAAAAATCTCCAGTTCCTTCAATTTGTGGCCTTCATCCATCCTAGTTGCCTTCATCTACATTCTATTCTACTTCTCAATACACTTTATAAATTTTAGTATCTAGAACTGTCCACAACACTATAATGTGGTCTGACTATGGCAGAGTACAGTGGGATCATCACTTTCTTATTTCTGGGAGCTGGGCCACTCTAAGCACAGCCCAAGACTGAATTAGTTTATTTTTTTTTAACATTTCTTATCATACTATTAACTAATTTTCCGCTTGTAGTCCAGTAAGACACTCATATTGTTCCCACACAAACAGCTGTTCAATCACTTTCTCCAGCCTTATACTTGTGAAGTTTAAATTTTGATGGTAGCAGTGCATTTTAAGTATACAGAGAAACTTACCTCAATACCCTGCAGTATATATAGCTTGTAGTCACAGTCTTGTTACATGAAACCAAGAATAGACTATAAGCTCCTGAAAACAGGGTTTGCTTCTTCACTCTATATAAATTCCACAGCCTTCCCTGCTCTCCTCCCACCTCATTGCCTCTAGAACCAAAGCCTTATTACTTGCTTCTCTAGGGGCTCTAGAAATATCCTGATTATTATTTTTTCTTTTTGTGGGCACAGAAATTCTCATTTCCAATGTCTTCTGGCTGGGTCCGAGATCTGAGCCATTGCTTACAAAAACAGACCTAGTAGACTCTAAAGTTCCCACAGTCCCAGGCATACATAGAGTGACAGCCTCCGTATTTAGATGTTGACTCATCCTTTCAAATGTCACTGGGCTCAGTTACATGTTGGAAGGGAAAGAAGGAAGATGATGTTGAACTCTGAGTAGAATGTGTTGATGAAAATCTGCTTCTACTTATAAAAGACAGAAATTGACTTCTCACTTTCTCTTTCTTCTCTTTGTGGCTATTATCGAAAAAGTTTAAGAAACCAGGAATTGACTCAACTATAGAGGAGTGGGAAGCTTGGAATGTAGCTTCAGAGCTGATTTGTCAATGCAGAATGATGTCTGCAAACATCGCAAGCTTGGCCATTTCATTAGGATTACATGGAGGAAAATCTGGAGATGATCAAAGATAGCTGTACATGGGAGTGATTCAAATCGATGGATGGACTCTCCACGTTTCAACCTCAACTTTGACAAATATTTCTCAAGTGGTTATTGTGCAGAGAACTATGCTGGTTTCTGGGGCAGATAAAAAGAAGATTGTATTTACAAATCTGGGTACATGTTACATCCTGTTACCCCTTTAAATGAAGGCTTTTTGAAGGAAAGGACTTTCCAATTTTTTTTTTTTTGGTACCATAGCACTCAGCATAGTGCCTGGCATATAGTAAGAATTAACAAATATTTGTTTCTTGTTAATTGATTGCTTCACTTTTCCTTTTCTATCTCACACATAGTAGGCACTTCTGTAAGAAGATGTTTGTTGAATTGAATTGAATATGCTCATGATCTCCTTGCTGTTCTTTGAACAAGACACTCCATTTCTCAGCTCTGGTCATTTTCTGTGGCTGTCCTCCATTCCTGGAATGTTTCCTTTCCTTGTCAATGCTTATTGACTTCCTTGAAGTCTCAACTAAAATCCCATCTTCTGCAAGAAGCCTTTCCCAACCCCACTTAATTCTACTGCTTTCCCTTTTTTATTTAATTTTAAATTTATGGAATAAAATAAGTATTTGCATAATATGATGTAGTAAAAAAGATGATTGTACATGAAACTGCAAATCTACTATGCACTACATGCTATTCCTTTCAAATATGCAACAAAATTATCATGTAAATTTCTCTTTATCATTCTTTCCCCCCCCCCCCAGCCCTATAGGGTTTAGACACAAATATATATATATGCATATATACACATACATATACATACATATATAGTAAAATTATGTACAATATACATACATATATGCATATAAAATATGTAAAATTATATATATTCTTCTATTTATCAATTCTTTCTCTGGTGCAGATAACGTCATCTTCATTTGTCCTTTGAAAATTATTTTTTATTTTTCTCATATATAGCTTGTTTGTACGTATTTGTTTGCTCATTGTCTCCCCCATTAGACTGTGAATTCCTTGAGAGCATGCTCTGTCTCTTGCCTCTTTTTGTATCCATGATACTTAGCACAGTGCTTGGCACAAAGTAAGTGTTTAATAAAATGTTCATTGACTGACAAACTGACTGGCCTACTTGCTAATGGAGTGGTTAATCAGCCATGAAAACAATCAACAATGAACACAAGTAAGAGGGAGGAAACTGAATAGCTGGGGATATATACTTTCTACCACCTTTACACAGTGATACCTCCATTAACAAATCCTCTGGAAACAAAACCCATTCTTAACAAAGTCAAGCTAGGCATTAGAGGAGTTAGAAGGAATTTCTGCCTCCTCAATGTTGTGTTGTTGGCTAAGGGGAAAGAGGAGTAAGAAGATGAAGAGGAGGGTGCATTGTTTGAACTACAATCTCCTTGATATGAGATCAGCACTGCTTAGAGTCAGTGGGGTTTGGCAGAAGGAGTTTGGAAGTAGAGTCAAAGGATATGGATTCAGATTCCTGTTCTGACCTTGGCTATGTGTATGACCTTAGATAAGTCACTTTATTTTCCTGGGTCTCAGCTTCCTTATCTGCAAAATATCATCCCACGTAAAAATATTCTTTGTCATTTAGTCATTGTCTTCCCATTGACCCAGTCTAATTGTATGTAGGAGTCAGCTATTTGTCTCTATTTGTCTTAATCCACTGGAGAACAAAATGGCAAACTACTCCAGTACTTTTGCCAAGAAAACCCCATGGACCATGCACGGTCCATGGGGTCATGAAGTGTCAGACATGACTGAACAACTGAATGACTAACAAATTATATGTGGGCTGCTGTGCTAGGCAGTCTGGGGGATAAAAAAGGGTGAAGACATAGTTCTTTTCCTCAAGTACAAAAGGGTGATGAGAGAGAGGGAGAGAGAAAGGGAGGAGAGAGAGAGAGAGAGAGAGAGAGAGAGAGAGAGAGAGAGAGAGAGACAGAGAGAGACAGAGAGAGAGACAGAGAGAGAATGATCTCAACTTGGAGTCAAAATCCTTGGATTCCAATCTTTTTTTCTCCCACTGTTTGGCCATGAACAAATCACTTAGCCCACTTGGAGCCTCAGTTTCCTCATCTATAAAATGAGAATCACTGCACTCCCTACCTATTAGGATTGTTGTGAAAAAAGCTAAATAAATGTGCTATACTATAATCTGGCAGGTATGTGAATTACAATAGAATTAAGAGCATTCTGGGAGAAACATAAAAGGAAGTGCAGACTGACAGACCACAAAAAGAGGTCATCATACTCAGCAATTAAAGGTCTATGGAATAAATGGTGAAAGTGACATGGAGTCTATCAGGGAAGCCTTCTTGAAGAAGGTGATGTTAACATCAGATTTTGAAGGAAAGCAAAGATATGGATCAGTGAGAAGAGAGAGGACAAATTTCAGCGCAGGGGTTTGGTCTGTGCGAAGACATAGAAGTCAGAACAAGTAAGAGTGAGTAGATGACAACCCAATTTACTTGTCTGGAATGGAGGGTCCATGTTGGAGAGTATTAAGTAATGAGGTCAGTGACACAGAAAGCCTGAGTTCCTTGGAGGATGTAAATAGTCAGGGATGGAAGTGTCCGCTATGTGAGTATTTTTAAAAGAACTAAGGAAAAGAATTCTCTTTCAGCTGTATGTATTAGCAAGTGTTCAATGGTTATTAAAATTTCAATGTATCTGATTTCCTCTCCTTTCTTGACTTGTCAGCCACGAGGACATTTCCCAACCCCTAATTATACAGAAAAGAGCAGGTTTGAAATCTTGGGATTTGGGGCTAGAAGGGCCCTTAGAGACCACCTGTTCCAATCTCCTCACTTTTACAGGGGACCTTGTGACTTGCTCAAGGTCATGCCCATAGTAAATAGCAGAGGAGAGATTTTAAATTTGGGTCCTCTGACTCCAAAGCCGGTTTTCTTTCTACAACGTTGTTTCTATGGTCAAATCCCATCTGGTTCAGATCCTATGCCTCCTTAATGAATTCATTTGATGAATTCATTCATAAACTATTAAGTACCTACCACATATGACATATTATGTTTGTATCTTTCATCTATCTAGACTAGTTAGCTCGATTGGTTAGTCTTGGATTTCCTACACTTAAAGAGGTAGGACTAATACATATTGTGACTAAGGATAATTATTCATATATAATTATCAACATGTCATCAATATAAATGTTAACTATTATTTGTGGAGCTCTCTATTAAAGTATTCTTCCAATACCTCATCATGATGTGAAGGTGAGTCTTGGTAAAGAAGTAACTAGGGTGGATCAGCTAGCACTTTGTACCAGGTGAATGACATCAGGCTGTGGGTGAACTTTGTTGGGAATATACTTTTTTCCCCTTAATGGTCCCAAGACCATGGTGTCTATCCTGTCTTATACTCTTCTGGTATCTACTCTCCTTTGGGAGTAAGTGATGGTGGGTTCTTGAAGAGGACAAGGGAGCAGAGCTTCAATCCAGAGAAGGTTAGACCCTATCATTGAAGCTCTTGTGGGTTTTTCTCCCTAGTTGGAGTAACTTACACAGAATAATATCTATAATGATAATAACTAGCATTTAAGGTTTTCGAAGTGCTTTGCAAGTGTTTTCTGATTTTAGCTTCATAACAATTCAATGAGATATCTTTACATCCATTATTATAAATGAAGAAACTGAGATATAGAGAGATTAAGTGACTTGCCCAAGGACACATGGGATTTGAACCCAGGTCTTTCTCAGTCCAAGATTGGCACTCTGTTCACTGGGCCACCTGGCTGCCCCCCAAGACCATCCTATTTCCAAAAAAATTCTAGGACCTGCACCATTTACACTTATCTTGTATGTATATGGTTGTATATCTTGTATGTGCATAGTTGTACTTTCTTGTAAGTACATGTATCTTGCATATACAGAGTCTCCCCCTTTGGAATGGGAGCTCCTTGAAGGAAGGCATTATGTTTTTGTCTGTGGTCTCTTCAGTGTTTAATGCAGTGCCTGGAACGTAGTAGGCTTTTTGATAAATGCTCTTTTAGTGACTGACTTTTCCAGGAGGAAAGTGCTGTCTTTTTGTGGGCAGCTTCTTGACTATGGTAGTACTTCAGCATGCCTGAGAAGCCTGTCCCATGTTCACAAAGGGTTTAAGACCTCTCTTTCTCTACCAGCCTCTTTTATCCCACTCTCCCTCTTCTAGTCTCTCCTCATGAGAAGGGCAACTTTGGAGGAGATTCTGTTGTTTTTATTCAGGTGAAAAAAGAAACTCTAGTAGGTTGTATCATCTGGGAAGAATTTTGTGTGTGGGGGTGGTGATGGACTCTATTTTTGTTGGCTAAGGACCTGCTTAGCCTGGAGAGATGCTTCACCAGTTCAGTAGGTAGGTGGTAGTGTGGGTTTGGGGAGAGAAAAGCAAAGAACTAGAATCTAGGTGTAAGTGGGAGCCCTTAGATTGCCTCTTAGACCATTGGGGAATGACTGAACAAATTGTGATACATGAATATTGTGGAACATTGTTGTACTGTAAGAAATGTTGAAAAAGAAATTTTCCAAGCTACCTGGCCAGTATGAACTAGCCCAAAGGGAAATGAGCCAAATGAGGAGAACAATTTATAGAAGAATAACATTCAAGAAGAGCAACTTTAAAAGACTGAAGACTAAGATGCAGAATGAAATGGGCCCAAGGAGGTTGGAGAATTAGCAATAGCAATGAACGCAAAAATGGGACCAATGAAACATTTTAATTTATTATTATTTTAGTAGTATTTTTAAAAAATTATGTGTAAAGATAGTTTCCAACATTCACCTTTATTAGATTTTGAGTTCCAGATCTTTTCTCCCTTCCTTCCTCCTCTCCCCCTCCCTAAGACAGCAAGCAATCTGATATGTTATACATGTACAATCATAGTAAACATATTTCCACATTAGTCATGTTGTGAAAGAAGAATCAGAACATAAGGGGGAAAAAAGGAGAAAGAAAAAACAAGAAAAAAGTGAAAATAATATACTTTGATTTGTATTCAGACTCCACAGTTCTTTGGATATGAATAGTATCTTCTATCATGAATCCTCTGGAATTGTCTTAGATCCTTGTATTACTGAGAAGAGCTGAGCCTATCACAGTTGATCATTGCACAATGTTGCTGTTGCTGTCTACAATGTTCTCCTGATTCTGCTCACTTCCCTCAGCACCAGTTAATGTATGTCCTTCCAGGTGTTTCCTGAATTCACCTGCTCATCATTTGTTATAGCACAATAGTATTCCATTACATTCATATATCATAACTTGTTTAGCCATTCACCAATTGATGGGCATCCCCTCAATTTCCAGTTCTTGGCTACCACAAAAAGAGCTGTTATGAATATTTTTGTACATTAGGATCCTTTTCCCTTTTTTATGATCTCTTTGGGGTGCAGCCCTGGAAGTGGTATTGCTGGGTCAAAGGGGATGTACAGTTTTATAGCCCTTTAGGCAAAGTTCCAAATTGCTCTCCAGAATGGTTGGATCAGTTCATGACTGCACCAATAACACATTAGTGTTTGGAACACTAATTTTCCCATGTCTTCTACAACATTTATCATTTACTGGTTTGTCATGCTAGCTAATCTGTTAGGTATGAAGTGACACCCCAGAGTTGTTTTGATTTGCATTTTTGTAACCAATAGTGACTTGGAGCATTTTTTCATATGACTATAGATAACTTCAATTCATCTGAAAACTGCCTCTTCATATCCTTTGGCCATTTTTCAATTGGAGAATGACTTGTATTCTTATAAATTTGACTCAGTTCTCTACATATTGGAGAAATGAGGCCTTTATCAGAAACATTCATTGTAAAGATTCTTTCCCAGCTTTCTGCTTTCCTTCTAATCTTGGTTTCATTGGCTTTGTTTATGAAAGATCTTTTTAATTTAATGTAATCAAAATTAGCCATTTTGCATTTCATGATGTTCTCCATCTCTTGTTTGATCATAAATTCTTGCTTTCCCCATAGACTTGACAGGTAAACCATTCCTTGCTTTCCTAATTTGCTTATAATTTCAACCTTTATGTCTAAATCATGTATGCATTTTGACCTTATCTTAGTACATAGTGTGAGAGGTTGGTCTATGCCTAATTTCTGCCATGCTATTTTCCAGTATTCTGAGCAGTTTTTTCAAGCTAGTGAGTTCTTATCCCAGAAACTGGAGTCTTTGAGTTTATCCAACAGTTAATTACTATAGTCATTTACTACTGTCTTATGCACCTAACCTATTCCACTGATCCACCACTCTGTTTCTTAGACAGTACCAAATAGTTTTGATGATTCCTAATATAGTTTTAGAACTGGTGTGACTAGGCCACCTTCCTTTGTATTTCCCCCATTAATACCCTTGATACTCTTGACTTTGTGTTCTTTCAGATAAATTTTGTTATTATTTTTTCTAGCTCTACAAAATAAGTTTTGGTAGTTTGATTGTCATGGCACTGAATAAATCAATTAATTTGGGTTGAATTGCCCTTTTTATTATATTATCTTGGCCTACCCATGAGCAATTGATATTTTTCTAATGAAATCTTTTTAGAAAGGTCCTTGAGAATTGAAGGGATTTCAGGAATTACACCTATATATATGTGCAATATGAAGTTTCATACAGATTTCATATAGATTCAGTTTCATGTAGAATGTTTAGTGCTGTTCTCTATGTATGGAAATATGCTTTTTTGTATATTTAAGTTAAAAACAAAACAACAAATTGAAAAGCAAAGAAAAAGAATCAGGGCCCAAGCAGACCCTCTCTTCTCCCCGTCTCCATCCCATGAGAAAAAGGATATAATCCAAGTTAGGATCTGCAAGTTAAATCAAATTCTATCCTAGGTTAAGCCAGAATGGTATAACCAAATACAAATTGGGTAACTAAATGAGAAAGGAGCTGGAAGCAGTTTGTAGTGACTGGATCAGTCAATAAAGACTAGGACAGAAAAATACCACAGAAGTGGGAAGGAGGCATTAGCGAAATTGAAATGGTATTTAAGATCATAGGATCATAGACTTAGAGTTGGAAGGGATCTTAGAGATCATCAATTCTAACACCCTCATTTTAAAAATGAGGAAACTGAGTTGCAGGTTAAGTGACTCACCCAGGGTTACATACCTACTAAGTGAATGAAGTAGGATTTGAAACCAGGAATTCCTAATTCCAAGTTCAATGGAACTATACCCTGTTGTGTTTCTCAACTTCTCTAGAATTTTTTTAAATGGTAGCAAAGTGCTAGCTATTTCCTCATTCATTGATGATATGATAACAGATATGATAACTCCATGTATGCATGAGGATGAAGGGGTGGTGTGTTTATTTTTCTCCATCACTTTATTTTCAATATTGCTGAATTAAATTTCTTTTGAACTGACATATCCTATGGCTGATTGGTAAAGATTCAGAATAGTCTTGTGTTACTTGAATTTCCTTTCTCTTATATTTGCAGGCCTTTTTTCCCGATTACTGGAAGCATTTGTTATCATTGGAATTGTTACATTTAACCACTACATGTCTTAGAGTTTGCAGTATAGGGTTTCTCTCTGTACGTAATCTGTGTATTTTTTATTGGAACTTTGTGTTCTGGGCAGTTTTATTGTATTATTTATGTTATTATAGTGTTCAGGTTTTTTTGACTTGTCACGTTCTTTTAGGAGGTCTGTGATTTCTAAGTTGTCTTTATACATCCTATCTTGCTTGTATAAAGATCATATGTTCTTTCAACATTATTTACTTTTGCTTCTCTCAGATTGTCTTTCCCTTCAGTATATTTATATTTTCCAATAAATCTTTCAAGAGGTTTGTCACAGTGGATTCAAGATTTTCAATTCTTCCAATTATTTCTTCTGTGAAGGCCATAAATTCTGTTTTTATGATTTCTATTTCTCTTTTAAGCTCTTCAGGAACATCCTGCCATGATTCCAAGTTTTCTTGCGAATCTATAGCCTTTTCTTTGACATAAGGTGTTGGTTCAATTTCCTTTCTCTCACAGTATTTATTTTGATATATTTGGATTCATTTAGATATTCTGTTGATCATCTTTCCTTCTGATTTAACAACTTTTCTGTGGATTAATCTGCTTGTGCTCAAGGTTTTTAACTGAATTTTCTTTTTTTTTTATTATTTTTTATTTTTTTATTATGTTTAAAAATCACTGCCATACAATTGTGATTTTATCCCCCCCACCTACCCCCCACTACCCCCCTCCCTCCCCACGACTGCATACAATTCTGTATAGATTCTACATATACTTTCCTATTGAGTATATTTTCACTATAGTCATGCTATGTAGTCAGACTAAGATAAATGAAAGAAATTGTATAACAAATCAGAACATGATACACAAACACATACACATACACAAACATGATCTATTACATTATGTGAGTGACTTCCATATTTCTCTCTCTGAGTGTGGAAGGCATTTTGCCTTGAGAACCACCATTGGGATTTTTTTTTTTTTTGTAAGAAGTTCTTGTGTTATTACAAAAATCTAAGTCTACCAGAAAAAACTCTCACACACTGTGGTCGTTGCTGTGCATAAAGTTCTCCTGGTTCTGCTCCTTTCACTCAGCATCAGGTCATATAAGTCCTTCCAGGCCTCTCTGAAGTCTTGTTGTTCATCATTTCTTATGGCACAATAGTACTCCATTACATTCATATACCATAATTTATTCAGCCATTCCCCAATTGATGGACATCCCCTTGACTTCCAGTTTTTGGCAACTACATAGAGTGCTGCTATAAATATTTTTGTACATGTGGGACCCTTTCCCATTTTTATGATCTCTTGGGGATATAGTCCTAGTAGCGATATTGCTGGGTCAAAGGGTATGCACATTTTTATAGCCCTTTGGGCATAGTTCCAAATTGCTCTCCAGAATGGTTGGATGAGCTCGCAGCTCCACCAACAGTGAATTAGTGTTCCAACTCTCCCACATCCTCTCCAGCATTTATCATTTTCTTGTTCTGTCATGTTTGCCAATCTTATAGGTGTGATGTGGTACCTCAGAGTTGTTTTGATTTGCATCTCTCTAACCAATAGTGATTTAGAGCATTTTTTCATATGATTATAGATAGCTTTAATTTCTTCTTCTGAAAATTGCCTGTTCATATCCTTTGACCATTTATCAATTGGGGAATGACTTGTATGATTATACATATGGGTCAGTTCTCTATATATTCTAGAAATGAGGCCTTTATCCCCGAGCTTAGCTGTAAAAATTCTTTCCCAATTTACTACATCCCTCTGGATTTTGGTTGCATTGGGTTTGGTTGTGCAAAAACTTCTCAGTTTAATGTAATCAAAGTTATCCATTTTGCATTTCATAATGCTTTCTATCTCTCCTTTAGTAAAGAATTCTTCCCTTCTCCATAGATCTGATAAATACACTATTCCTTGCTTCTCCAGTTTATTCATGGTATCAATCTTTATACCTAAATCATGTACCCATTTGGACTTTATTCTTGTGTACGGTGTCAGGTATGGGTCTATGCCTAATTTCTGCCACACTGTTATCCAGTTTTCCCAGCAATTTTTGTCAAACAATGAGTTTTTATCCCAGAAGCTGGGGTCCTTGGGTTTATCAAACAGAAGGTTGCTATATTGCTTGCCTACTGCGTCTTGAGTGCCAAGTCTATTCCACTTGTCTACCTCTCTGTTTCTTAGCCAGTACCAAGTGGTTTTGATAATTGCTGCTTTATAGTAGAGTTTGAGGTCTGGTAGCGCTAAGCCACCTTCCCAAGCATTTCTTTTCATTAGTCCCTTTGATATTCTGGACCTTTTGTTTTTCCAAATGAATTTTGATATTATTTTATCCAGCTCTATAAAGTAATTGTCTGATAGTTTAATTGGTATGGCACTAAATAAGTATATTAATTTGGGTAGGATTGTCATTTTTATTATATTAGCACGGCCTATCCATGAGCAACTAATGTTTTTCCACTTACTTAAATCTGACTTTATTTGTGCAAAAAGTGTCTTGTAATTGTGTTCATATAATCCCTGGGTTTGTTTTGGCAGGTAGACTCCTAAGTATTTTATAGTGTCTACCCTAGCTTTAAATGGGATTTCTCTTTCTATCTCTTGCTGTTGGACTTTGTTGCTAATATATAGGAACGCAGAAGATTTGTGTGGGTTTATTTTGTAACCTGCAACTTTGCCAAAGTTGTTTATTAATTCAAGTAATTTTTTACTTGAATCTCTGGGATTCTCTAGGTAAATCATCATATTGTCTGCAAAGAGTGATAACTTAGTTTCTTCTTTGGCTATTCTTATTCCTTCAATATCTTTATTTTGTCTAATTGCTACAGCTAACATTTCTAGTACCATATTGAATAATAGTGGTGATAATGGACAACCTTGTTTCACCCCTGATCTTATTGGGAATGCATCTAGCTTATCCCCATTGCATATAATGCTTGCTGAAGGTTTTAGATAGATACTGCTTATTATTTTATGGAAAGTTCCCTTTATTCCTACGTTCTCCAATGTTTTTAGTAGGAATGGATGTTGTATTTTGTCAAAAGCTTTTTCTGCATCTATTGAGATAATCATGTGGTTTTTGTTAGCTTTGTTGTTGATGTGATCAATAATGCTAATAGTTTTCCTAATATTGAACCAGCCCTGTAGTCCTGGTATGAATCCTACCTGATCATAATGTATTAATCTCATGATAAGATGCTGTATTCGTTTTGCTAAAATCTTATTTAAAATTTTTGCATCTATATTCATTAGGGAAATTGGTCTATAATTTTCTTTCTCTGTTTTGTCTCTTCCTGGTTTGGGTATCAAAACCATATTTGTATCATAGAAAGAATTTGGGAGGACTCCTTCTTCCCTGATTTTCAAAAATAGTGTATGTAGTATTGGAATTAACTGTTCTTTAAATGTTTGATAGAATTCACTTGTGAATCCATCTGGCCCTGGAGATTTTTTCCTAGAGAGTTCATTGATGGCTTGTTCAATTTCTTTTTCTGAGATGGGGTTGTTTAAGTATTCAACTTCCTCTTCTGTTAATCTGGGCAATTTGTATTTTTTAAAATATTCATCCATCTCATTTAGATTATCGAATTTGTGAGCATAAAGTTGGGCAAAGTAGTTTCGAATTATTGTTTTAATTTCCTCCTCATTGGAGGTGAGTTCACCTTTTTCATTTTTAATATTAGTAATTTGGTTTTCTTCTTTCTTTTTTTTAATCAGATTGACCAAAGGTTTATCAATTTTATTAGTTTTTTCATAAAACCAACTATTGGTTTTATTTATTAATTCAATAGTTTTCTTAATTTCAATTTTATTAATCTCTCCTTTGGTTTTCATTATTTCTAATTTGGTATTTACTTGGGGATTTTCAATTTGTTCTTTTTCTAGCTTTTTCAACTGCAAGCCCAAGTCATTGATCTCCTCTTTCTCTATTTTATTTATGTAAGCATTCAAAGATATAAAACTTCCCCTAATAACTGCTTTTGCAGTATCCCAAAAGTTTTGGTATGTTGTCTCATTATTGTCATTCTCTTGAATGAAATTGTTGATTGTTTCTATGATTTCTTCTTTAACCCAACCCTTCTTTAGAATTAAATTATTTAGTTTCCAATTGATTTTTGATTTCTCTTTCCATGGCCTTTTATTACATGTAATTTTTAATGCATTATGATCTGAAAAGGATGCATTGATTATCTCTACCTTTCTGCACTGGATTGTGAGATTTTTATGTCCTAGTACATGGTCAATTTTTGTAAATGTTCCATGTACCGCTGAGAAAAAGGTATATTCCTTTCTATTCCCATTTAATTTTCTCCAAAGATCTATCATATCTACCTTATCCAGAGTTTTATTTACCTCCTTAACCTCTTTCTTGTTTATTTTGAGGTTGGATTTATCGAGTTCAGAGAGGGGGAGGTTGAGGTCCCCCACTAGTATAGTTTTGCTATCAATTTCTTCCTTCAACTCCCCCAACCTCTCCTCTAAGAATCTGGATGCTATACCGCTTGGAGCATACATGTTTAGTAATGAAATTGCTTCATTGTCTATGGTGCCTTTTAGTAGGATATAGTTTCCATCCTTCTCCCTTTTGATTAGATCTATTTCTGCTTTCACTTTGTCTGAGATTAGGATTGCTACTCCTGCCTTTCTTACATGAGCTGAAGCACAATATATTCTGCTCCATCCTTTGATCTTTATCCTATGTGTATCCCCCCATTTCAAATGTGTTTCTTGTAAGCAGCATATTGTTGGATTATGGCTTTTAATCCATTCTGCTATCCGTCTCTGTTTTATGGGAGAGTTCATTCCATTCGCATTCACAGTTATGAATGCAATCTGTGTATTTCCCTCCAACCTCTTTCCCACCATTTGTGCTTTTTGCTCTCCCGTCTCCCTTCCCCTCCTCAATAGTATTCACTTTTCTCCCCCTCCTCCTGCAGCCTTCCCCTCCTTCTTTTAGCCCCCCTCCCTTTTACTCCCCTTTACTCTTATTGCTTCTTTCCTCCCTTTTAGCCACCCTCCCCTTTCTTCCCCCTTCCCCTCCTACTACCTATAGAGCTAGTTAGGCTTATCTACTTAAGATTATTGTTCCCTCCTTTGAACAAATCAGATGAGAGTACCTCTCAAACAATGCTCATCTCCCTCCCCTCCTTCCCTCTACTATAGTTTTGTACTTCTTCCTGTGATATAATTTGCCATTTTCTGCTTCCCCCTTTCCACACCTCCTATTACATTCCCTTCTCATACTTAAATCATATTTTTGACATGGCATCATTTACTTTATGCCCGTTCCCTCTACATATATCCCTTTTATCATAATAGCTGCACAGTTCTCAAGATTAACAGGTATCATCTTCCCTTATAGGGAGGTAAACAGTTTGCCCTAATTGAGTAGCAAGTTTTTGTTTTTGTTTTTTCCCCTCTGTTTACCTTTTTATGATTCTCTGGAGACCTGCATTTGAAGATCAAATTGTCTATTGAGTTCTGGTGTTTTGGTCAGGAAGCTCTGGAAATCCCTTATTTCGTTGAATGACTTTCTCCTTGCCTGAAATGTTATGCTGAACTTTGCTGGGTAGTTGATCCTTGATTGAAGTCCCAACTCCTTTGCCTTGTGGAATATTGGGTTCCAGTTCTTTTGATCTTTTAATGTAGAAGCTGCAAGGTCCTGTGTGATCCTGACTGTGTGTCCTTGATATTTGAATTGTTTCTTTCTGGCTGCTTGTAGTATTTTCTCCTTCATTTGATAGCTCTGGAATTTGGCAACTATATTTCTTGGGGTTTTGAGTTTGGGATCCCTTTCGGGAGGGGAACGGTGGATTCTTTCGATGACTATTTTGCCCTCTGAGTCTAGTACTTCTGGACAGTTTTCCTTGATGATTTCCTGGAAGATGTTGTCCAGACTCTTTTCTTCATCATGGGTTTCTGGCAGGCCAATAATTCTTAAATTTTCTCTCCTGGATCTATTTTCCAGGTCAGTTGTTTTTACAATTAAATATTTTACATTTTCTTCTATCTTTTCATTCTTTAGATTTTGTTTGACTGATTCTTGTTGCCTCATTGAATCATTAGTTTCTACTTGCCCAACTCTAATCTTCATCGTATTGTTTTCTTCCGTTAGCTTTTGCATTTCCTTTTCCATCTGACCAATTTTTCCCTTTAAGGAGCTATTTTCTCCATTTAATTTTTGTATTTCTTTTTCCATTCGACCAATTTTCCCAGTTAGGTTTTGGGTTTCCTTTTCCATCTGTTCAATTTTTCCAATTAGGTTTTGGGTTTCCTTTTCCATTTGATTAACTCTTCCTTTTAGGGAGTTATTCTCTCCAGTTAATTTTTGAACTTCCTTTTCTATTTCTTCAATTTTCTTTTTCAGAGTGATGTTCTCATCAGTGAATTCTTTTTTTATAATTTTAAAATCATTGGACAGTTTTTCTTTTATATCTATCTTCAGACGTTCCAGGTAATCTAGTTGTGCTTGCAAAAAATTCATAGTCCCATTTAAGGTTTCAGATGGAAGTACAGTCTCAGCTCTGACCTCTTTGGTGTTTGTGTTTTGGTCCTTATCCCCATAGAAAGATTCTATGGTTTTTTCACTTTTCGTCTGCTTTTTCCGATTCATGATGTTGGCTGAGTGTTGTAGCTTTTGGTTCTTTCAGTCAGAAGATACAGATCTTTTAAGTTGGGCTGCTGTGTGTCTAGGCTGAAAGCAGGCTTTTTTTTGTTTTTGTTTTTTTGTTGTTGTTGTTTCCCTGATCAACCCTGGGGTTAGCTTGTTAGGTGTGTGGGAGGGGTGGTCTGGTCTCAGGAGATCTCCTCAGCTGACTTGAGGCAAAGGCAAGGTCAGGGGATGGTGATCCCAGCTTCCCTATTGTCTTCCCTTTTCCCCTGGAGGGCTGGGGTACGCCTAGAAGTTAATGCGTGTTCCCGCCCCTCCTGGGGCTTGTCTCCCGGCTCTGAGGCTTGCCTGGGTCTCAGTGTGAATTTTCTCTGCCCTGGGTCGTCTGTCCCTCCAGATCACTTCCGCCACAGTAGGAAGAATCCCCCCTTGCCACTTTTCCAGCCTCTGGTGTTGTGAGACCACTCGCCCCCTTCTACTGTTCCCGCTGATCCAGGATTAATCTGGGAAGGAATTTTATGGTTCCCTCACGGTCATCAGGGGGGAGGAGAGAGCACTTACTGATCACTCCGCCATCCCAACTCCTGGAAGTTCAAGTAGCTGACCCACCGAAGTCCAGTCTTCAGGCTGAAGGTTTTAAGGGCTGCTGCGCTGATATCTAGCGCTCAACAGCTCTCATCAGCTCGGCCTGGCTTATCTCCTGCTCCGCTGGTCTCGCCCACCACTCTCGGGCCCCTCAGGTCCCCTCCACCTGTTGTGCTGACCTGAATTTTCTTTCTTCTGAGATCTTTGATAATTGCAGTCTTTTTTCCTCTTATATTTCCCCTTCATACATTTTCAGACTCTTCCTATTTTGACAGTAGAACCCTGAGGGTTGAAACTCAAAGGTGTTAGCCTCCTAAGTTGGGAAATTCACTTTTCACTGGTCTCACTCCTTGCCCTATGTGAGTTTTGTGGGGATAGAACTAGTCCTAGTTATATGTCAGCTCCCATTCCTTTAGCCTAGTGCAGCCCTAAATACATGCTTGCACCCTGCCTCAATTCCCTATGTTTACTTCTGTGACTGAGTGCTGTTTCCATTTTCCTATGCTTCTCCTTCTCCAAATGGGTACAGGTAGGTAGACAGAATGGAAATCTGCTTCTTGTTGTCATGGAATATTGGGGTAAGAGCACAGGTAGGGTTTGCTAGCAGAGATATCCACAGAAGCAAAAAAATTGTTGATTAGATCCTGGAGCACAAGCCTTTATAGAGATGAGGTTGTACTGCCCTGCCAGAGTGTGGGGTTTGATGATAGAGTGGGTTCTGAGTGAGCCCTGTAGAGATTAAGGATTAGCTTTATCTGTTTTAAGTCATTAGGTTCGTATTTTGCTTTGGAGCTTGCAGCTGTTACTTTACTTCTTCCACATAATTGTTTTTTTTTGGGGGGGGGAAGGTAGGGAAGGGGTTGGATTTGAGAGTTTCTGATGGCTGGAGAAAAATGTCTTGACTGAATGAACCACAGAGTTTCAAACTGAGGGTAGTTTTTCTGGTGTCTTACTTGTGAGGGAGCTGTCCCCTCATGCGACAAAGAATAGAACATTATCATCATTCATTTTTCACTTACTCTTTCCCCCGAGACCAATTATATTTAGAAACATCTAGCTGAAATCCAGGCGCACCTCTGTACATCCCCATCATCTACATTTTAAAGAGTATCAGATCTAAACTTTGCTTAATTTTTTTCTCTTAAAATCTCACAGAAGATCTCTATGAACTGCAGGTCTATTTAAGTGTGGTTTCCCCGCAAAATAAATCAACATGTTAAACTTTGATATCAAAATTCTGAATTGATATTCTAATATTTAAACCATTCTGTATGAAGTTGAGTGCTGGTGGGTATGTTGTCTCATCAGATCTAAATCCAAAGAAGTCAAAGAATCAGCTGTAGACCTTCTTTCCTTCTCAGAGTGAGAGAATTACACTTACCACCCAATCTCATTCCAACAACAAATTTTTTTAAAGGAAACAAGCATTTATTAAGTGCCTTCTCTATGCTATGTGCTTTACAAATGGTCAGTTGGTTGTTGTCCTCTGTGCTTGAAGAAGCCCCAAAGGACATCACTATGTTGGGGTCAGTGTGTAGTGTGTCAGAATGTGATTGATCAAACCAACATGAGCTTCCCCATGAGCTACAATAGGTCAGGTGCAAATCATTCGTATATACATTTGGAGTGGAGATGTCTCTAATTTTGTGCATCTCATGTTTCTTTTAAGCTACTATCTCATTTGATCCTCACAACAGTCCTGGGTGGTAGGGAGCTATTATTACCTCAATTTTATACTTGAAGGAACTGAGATAGAAGTTAAGTGACTTGTTCAAGGTCACACAGCTAGTGTCTGAAGCTAGATTAGAACTGAGGTCTTCCAGGATTGAGTCTCAGTACTTATTAATAGCATTTACATATCACCTACTATGTGTTGGGTACTTTACAAGTATTATTATCTTGTTTGATCCTCGCAATAACCCTGGGAAGTAGATATTGTTATTATCACCCTTTTACAGTCTAGTAAACTGAAGCAAACAGGGGTTAAGTCACTTGTCCAATCAAGGTCACAGAGCTATTTGATTTGAACTCTGTTTTTCTGACTCTAGCCCCAGCTCTTGATTATCACCTAGCTGCAGTATGATCAGCCAACAAAACCTCTCTTCACAGGCACTGTCACTCAATGGTGGAGGCAAGAAGGACACTTGACATGATATCTACAATCTTCTATCTATAGAACATCATCACATCCTCAAACATTACAATCCTCTCATTCTCCTAACAGATAGTCTATGCACATATCTACATCCTCAGAGTTGTTCTTATATATGATACCCTGAAATCTTTCCCTACCTAGGATCATAGGATTTTGAATGAGAAGGAATCTTAGGATCGTATAGTTCAAACCAACAGACGAAGAAATTTGACACTCAGAGAGGGAGAACAAATTGCCCAAGACCATACAGGTAGTAACAGAGCTTAGAATGATGACCATTGTCCTGGGACTCCAAATATAGTACTCTCCAATAAGTCATGCTGCCTTCTAGAAAGTATCTCCTCTTTTAAAAAATTCATGTATTTTATTAATGTTTTCTGTTTTTGATGTCACCATGGTATCCCATATATCCCTCCCAGTTCTCCTCCAGAGAGCCATCCCATGTGACAAATAGTATTTTTTTCAGAAGGGGAGAAAAAGTTAGCCCAACCAATTGAAAAAGTCTGGCAACATGCACCTGTGGACCTCCCATCTCCATGAAGGAGATATGTCTTCTCATGTCTCTTCATTGAAGTCCCACTTGATCTTTATAATTTTGTTAAAGTATTTGCTCTTAAGGCAGCTAGAGGGTGGAGGGAATCAGGTCTGGAATCAGCAAGACCTCTCTGAGTTCAAAACTGACTTCAAACACTTACTAGCTGTGTGACCCTGGGTAAGTCACTTAACCCTCTTTGCCTCAGTTTCTTTATCTGTAAAATGAGTTGAAAAAGGAAAGGGCAAACCACTCCAGTATCTTTGCCAAGAAAACTCCAAATGGGGTCCTGAAGTGACACACACGAAATGGACAACAAAACTCCCTCTTAAGGGATTTTTTTTGATAGTTGGTAATGTTGCCCCTGATCAATTGATCCAGTGAGTTTTATTTCAACATATTACTTTATCTGAATACACAAATGAAGTCTTTGGACTTTTTCCTTCTTTCTTCTTTATTTCACATCCAACAAGGCATTATTCTGAAGAAATCTCTGCAAAGGATAATACCTTGCACAGAGTATGAGCACTTAATAGATGTCTGTTGAATTGAAGTCAATGGAATCTTCCTTACCTGGGGATCAGAGCCCATGTCGGGATTGTGGGAATGTCAGTAGTGATGGGGAGGCTGCAGCTGTGGGAATCAGAACATCTCTTTGGTTGTGACATTGGCAGATTCAGAGCCACGGGAACAGAGGGAGCCCTCCCCTCCTAGTATTGTAAAGCAGCTGCATATCTGAGAGTACAATGCAGCCAAGTCTCCGCAAGGCAAATCACAAAGCTTTACTCTCAGATGCAGAAGTGATTTGAGGATTGGCATAGTGTATGTATATGTGCAGGGGTGGGTATATACAGAGAGGAGCATTACAAATCTTAACTGGGAGTCATGTATGAAAAGTTTGATAACTTTAAAAAATATCAAATCAGAGAACTGGCTTTATTGTCAAAAGACCTGAGTTTGAGTCTGACCCAATCTAGAGCAGTTTTACTAATGTAAAAAATGTATACTATGATTAAATAATAATGATGAGACTATTTCTCATTTTCATAGAATAGAAAGAATTGCATAGAGGACAGAGAGATGGGCTTAAATCCAGAGATACCAAGGTACAAGCTCTGATTCACATTAGCTGTGTGAGCCTGGGAAATCACAACTCCTCAGTGATTTGGACAACTCTCCAAGACCATAAATTGCAGAGAAGTTGCTGACCTGCACTGGTCAATCAATCAACAAATATTTATTTATTTATTAAGCACCTACTATGTTCCAGGCCCTGTGCTAAGTATATAAAAAGTAGCAAAAGACAGTCCCTGCCCTCATAGACCTTATAATCTAATACAGGAGACAACCTAGTGAACGTCATTAATAAAAGGAATTTCTTTATCTCAAGACTTCCCTATATCAGTAAAATCACAGTTTTAGTCCTTGTCCTTTTCTTATAACAACCTTGTGAGGTGAGCTGCATTTCACAGATGAGGAACCTGAAGCTTAGAGATGTTTATTGGCTGATCCATAGTCACACAGGTAGAAGCAAAACTGGGGACCATTGTGCTTGGGCTGGGAAACTGTCTCTATCTTGGTGTGTGACTGTGAGTCAGGTAATGAATATCTCAAACCTCAGTTTGTTCACCTATAAAATGGGAACAATGATATTTACGTTGCTACACAATGATATAGACCAATCTCATAGGATGTCATAAGGAGAATACTTTTAGAACTATAAAATGCAGTATAAATGGGAGACACCATTATGATTTAATTTTAGTGGACCTTTGTAAAAATGAGTAGAAATGCTCTAGATTGCTTTCCCAGAGATGAAAAAAGCTAATATCTATCACTGTTTCTTTCTAGTGACTTAGCATGTGGAAAGAATTGCTTTGAACCCACTTGGAGCTAGGGAAGGGCTCCTGTACACCCCATGGCTACCTTTCCTGAGAGCCTACATCTCTGTGTGCTTTCTGTTCCATCAAGTGAGAGCAGCTGAAAGTTAATTGCTACCTGATGACAGGGACACAAAAGGATAAGAAGTATAAAGAACTCAGCTTTCTCAAGAGGGAAGAAGGGAGGGAGCCCATGAGGTCAGTTAATCCCATTAAAATGTAGCCAATATCAGCTCTGTGTCACGATCATTAAAGAGCTGTTTGGATCCCCAAAGTCTTGGTCACCATGATTGCCCATCCCCTAGGGATGTTGACCCACATACTGCTTGTACCTAAGGCATTTCTGCTACCTCCATTTTAAACTTTTTTCAATTAACAAGTATTTATTTTCTCTCCTCCTCATCCTCCCCCATGCCCCCACCTCCCTGCCACTGAAAAGACAAAGAAAAAACTCTAGTTGCAAATATGCATAGTCAAGAAACACAAATTCCTGCCTGGTTCATGTCCAAAAATATATGCTTCACTCTGTGCCCTGAGCCCCTAAACTTTCTGTCAGGATGTGAGCAGTGTATTCCATGACTGGTCCATCCTGAGCCCTTCTTTAAGAAACATTCAAGCCAGCAATCATATAGCTTCTGCACTTTAGCAATCTGTCTGCCTTGGTGCATGTTTCTGAGGTTTTAGTGAGTTAGTCAGTCAACAGACACTTATTAAGTACTAACTGCGTGAAGAGCTTTGTGCTAAGTGCTGGGAATGCAAAGAAAGACGTAAGACAGAAACTCACAGTCTAACGAGGGAGAGGCCATGTACATAATTATGTACGTACAAGATGGATATAAGAGAGATGGAAAGCAATCCTGGAGGGGAGGTACTTTGCAGGGAGTGAGGATAAGGAAGGAACAGCAAAGGTCTCCTGCAGAAGCTCTTCCTCTTGGGGGCACATTAGGCCAGGGACATGATGGAATTTAAACCACCCTTAAACAGTTCAAATGTTGTTTTGGCTGCTAACTGCCTACATTTATAAACAATGGCCATACTGACTGCAAACGTTTACTAAGTGCCTACTAGATGCACAGCACATCTCAAAGCACTATGGAATTTATAAAGAAATATAAGATCAAGTCCCCACTCTCAAGGAACTCATGATCTGTACTAAAAAAGATGAGAATATGAATGCAAAAAATGAAATCGCAACAAAAGATTAAGCAGTCAAGATAACAATAAAAGAGCTGTCATAAGGTAGTGCATGATTAATTGCCAAATTAATTATGAAGACAGTAATTGCTACAGGAGTTCAGAGGAGGGAGAAAGCACTTCAGGCTGGGGGTGGTCAAGGAAGACTGGGGAAGACGTAGGATTTAATTGGGGTCTTGAAGAAGGGATAAAATTTGGGGAGGAAAAGAAAAGAGGGCATTCCAAGGAAAGAGAGCAAAAGGAGCCATAAGGCAAAAAGGCAAGAATTCATGAGGAGGTTTGGGGAAAATGAGGAAATTAGTTGGACTGGAGTGGAGGGCTCCTATGGGGGAAGGTAAAAGTGGAGAGGAAGCTTAGGGTCAGATGGTGGAAGGCCTTGAATGACATCCCGGAGAGTTCAGACTTTGTCCCGTAGGCTGTGGGAAGTCCCAGACTATGTCTGATGAGATAAAAAGGCTGCCTGTCTCACAAGGAATTCCTTGTTCTGTTTATTCTTCTTAACTCAAGTCAGAGAAAATGGGATTCTAACATTATTCTTTATCCTCTTCAAAGTCGTATTGAAAAACATAGTTTATTCTTAATGCTCCTAAAATGTTCTCAAAACTGGAGTGGGGATTATTTGGTCATTTCTTAATAAATAGACCTAATTATGAATAGAAAGGTTTATACATATGGGCCTTAAAACATGCGCGCACACACACACATACACACACACACAGAGGAGTGGAGATAAGCATTGTGTAAGTGTATTGTGACTGTATATCAACATATACATAATGTATGTGTACAGACACTACACAAGTGTATTGTGACTGTATATGTACATAGTCATGTATGTATATACATATGCACCCACACATTTTTCTCTATATGTGTATATGTGTGTGTAGTCACAATATTCTTATGTAATGCCTGTATACATTCATAAGCCACACGTACACATCCCTATTCAGTGAGACATAATGCAATGCAATGTAGCCTACCAGAGAGAGTGTTGGATTGGGAGTCAGGGAGCCCTGGGTTCGAATCTCTTCTCAAGTGTTTGCTAGCTATGTGACCCCCTGCAAGTCATTTAATATCTCCTGGCCTCATATGTCCTCATCTATAAAACAAGGATCACAATAATATTGCCTATAGCTTGCACTTCATAGGACTATTGTGTGGATCATATGAGATAATCCACGTAAAGCATTTTGTAAACTTTCAAGGGTTGTATAAATATCAGTTATTATTATGAACTTCTGTCATAGGGTTATTTTAAAGATCAAATAAGATGATATTTGTAAAGCACTTAGCATAGTTCCTGGCATATAATGGGTGTTTAATAAGTGGATTCCCCTTTAAACTGTGATGTCTCAGACAATATCGGAGACAATATTGGATAATAGATTTAGAGAAGATAGCTGCTTTTAGAGGTCCACTGGACTAATGCTTTTCTTTTTTCCTGACCCAGACCTAACTTCCTTTAAAAAAAATTTCTTCCAATATATTTTTCATTATTTGTCTGCCTATCTATCTATCTATCTATCTATCTATCTATCTATCTATCTATCTATCTATCTATCTATCTATCTATGTATCTATCTATCTATCATCTATCTATCTATCTATCTATCTATCTATCTATCTATCTATCTGTCTGTCTGTTTCCATCCATCCATCCATTCATCTGTCCATTCATCTGTCCATCTGTCTGTCTATATCTCTCTCCATCGATCCATCCATCCATCCATCCATCCATGTATCTATCGCCTGTCTATCTATCTGTCTGTATCTATCTCTATCTATCTAACTATCTATCATCTATTTTTTCAGGTCTGACTTCCAAAGTTAGGAAGCTAGGTGGTGCAGTGGATAGAGTACTCGCCCTAGAGTCAGGAGGACTTGAGTTCAAATGTGACCTCAGACACTTACTATCTGTGTGGCCCTGGACAGGTCACTTAACTTCTTGCCTCAGTTTCCTTATCTATAAAACAGGTTGGAGAAGTTATGGTAAACCACTCTAGTATCTTTACCAAAAGAAAAACCCAGTGGGGTCACAAAGAATTGGACACAGGTAATCAACTAAACAACAACTTCCAAAGAGAAATTTCCCTCTTCCAGTGGAGATCAGGACCTGCTCTGCAACATATAATCTTAGAGAGGTCATTCAAGTGAGTCACCCAGACTGACACAGCCAATTTAAGTCAGAGGCAAAATGGAATCAAGACTTCCTGACTTCAAGGACAGCTCTCCAGACATGTGTCACACTACTTCCCATCCCCTCCTTTTATAGAGGTTAAGTGACCAAACCTAGGTCATACAGTTCATAAATCACAAAACTGGGAGTTGAACCCAGGTCCTGACATTCTGGCTTCAGTTCTTTCCACCATGCCACTGTGCCAATTAAAGAGCACAGTATGTGATGAAACCAAGATTGGCAGTCGTTATTCCATGCAAATGGAACTCCAATTAGCTAACATACGTATAGATGTATTGCCCAAACAGGCATAGGGATGTTCCATTGTTCCCTTTGACAGTTCAGTGACAGAGGAGAGGCCCTGAAAACAGAAATCTTTCAGGAAAGATCATGACAGTGGCTTTGAGGTAATTCTGCAGCCTGGGAAGGCCATCCTGGAGAGAGCTGCAACCTTATTAAAATTAAAATTGAGAAACAATGGAGGTGGGAGCAGAGACCTACATGGTATTATAGTTACAAATATTGGACAAGATTGCCTATCCATCCTCCTAGCCATTACAGACAATACATATAGTGATTTATTTGTACCAGGTCAGTAGCTCTGAACTTTATTCAACATGAGAAAGCAGGCACAGGCTTGCTTCCACAATGGGTGTCTGATTAAAAACTGAAAGGTATGTTAGAGATCATAGACTTTTAGGCTTCTAAATCTATAGCTGTAAGGGACCTTAAGGACCATCTGGTCCATCCTCTTCCCATGTTATAGATGAGGAAACTGAGGCCCACACAGTTCAAGTGACTCACCCAAAATTAAATAAATCTTATTATTGGCATATCCATAGGTATAATTTGAATCATTTAATAGCTGCTTCTGCAGCTGATGATGAGGATGATGATAACTAGCATTTGGATCGTTTGTGAAGTGTTTTGCCAGTATCGTTTCATTTCATCCTCACCACAGCCCTGGGAGGTAGGTGCCATGGTTACCTTCATTTTACAGATGAGGAAACTGAGCCAAATAGATGTGAAATGATTTGCTTAGAGTCACACAGCTAGTGAGTATTTGAGGCCAAATTTGAACTCAAAAATCTCTTTCTGATTCCAGGCCCAGTTCTCTAACCATTGCATCACCTGTCTCATTTGATGTCAGTTAAGCACATTTTAGGACAACATAGTTCTTTGGTCACCTCCCCTCAGCTGACGCTGCTCTCTGGGAAATGAAAAGTTTCTGATTTCTTACAATGTGTCCTTGACAAAGAGAGCCAGTTGTGGCATAGAGAGCTGGGCTTGGAACCAGGAAGACCTGGGTTCAAATCCTGCCTCTGACATGTACTGGTTGTGTGATTCTGGGTGAATCACGTAACTGCTCCATGGTCTAGGTGACTCTAAGACCAAAAGCGACAGAGGAGGTATGACCTACATTGGTGAAGGAGGGTTCATTATCTGGGCATTCTATCTTAGGGGGAGACAGAACCTTGGACCTGGATTCAGATTCAGCCTTGGGAAAGTTGCTTAACTTCTGTTTGCCTCAGTTTCCTCGACTCTAAAATGAGAATAATACCAGCACCTACCTGATGGTATTCTTGTGAGGATCTAATGAGATAATATTTGAAAAGTGCCTGTTCAGTGTCTGGCACATAGTTGGTGCTCTATAAATGCTTATGCCCTTCCCTTTCCCTTATTGCAGTAGAGCCACAGGTCCCGTTCTTACACCTACCCTTTCTTATCGCAAACCTAAATTGTGTCAGTCACTGCCACCATTGTCACTGCTTTATACATCGAACAGAATAATTTTTCATCCATGACCCACAACGGAAAAAAAAGCACTGGCCCTTAGTTGTGTGATCCTGGGCCAGTCACTTCACTCAGATGATCTTGAATCTCTGAACTGTCTTCTTGGCTCTAAATCCTACAATTCTCTGCCCTATCTCAGCTTTAGTTTTCCTGGTCAGTAAAACAAGGGAGTTGGAGTCTATAATCTCTAAGCTCTGACATTTTATAGTTCTGTGATTCTGTTGCTTTATCTTTCTCATTTAATAACCTAAGTCTTCTTCCTCTCTCCTTCAGTCCAGGACTTCCCTGATTCTGGAACAATCTCTTCTCTGTTCTCTAACGCATCTTGACACTAGAACACATGCCAAAATTTTTCCTATTCTGTTTCTCCTGGATGATTCCATTATCTATCCTCTCTTAAGTGAAGGACTCTTCCTCTGTGATTATATGACATTAAAAAAATTCTTTGCACAGGGTGGCATAGTGGATTATAGGCCAGTGTTAGAGTAAAAAGGACCCGGGTCCATCCTACACCTGATGAAAGCTGGAGGCAAGACAATGGGCAAGTCATATAAGGATATGGTAGTAAGGGTGCTGAATTTGATCCTGTCTCTAGTACTACCTATGGACCCTGGGGAAGTCACTTTCCTCCCTGGGTCTTAGTTTATACCTCTTTAAAGTGAGGGGGTTGAGGCAGAAGGCTTCTAAGGTTCTCTCTTTGTTCAGTCACTTCAGTCATGTTGGGGTTTTCTTGGCAAAGACCCTGGAGTGGTTTGCCATCTCCTCCTCCAGCCCATTTTACCAACGAGGAGACTGAGGCAAACAGGGTTAAATGATTTACCCAGGGTCACACAGCTAGTGTCTGAGGCCAGATTTGAACTCGGCTCTTCCTGAGTCCAGGGTTGGCATCCTGTCTACTGCACCGCTTTGCTGCCCAAGGTTCTTTCCGGCTCTACATTTGGGATCTCATGACTTCATCTCTCAGCGTCTTAGGCAGCTCGCTAAGACAATAAATTACAGATGAGTTGCTGACTTGAATCAGAGGAGAATGTTTCCACGCTGGGAGTTCCCTGAAATGGCAGGTCTTGCCCAAATCACATATAAGCATGCATAAATACATAGGCACACACCCTTAGCAATTGAGATTGAAATCAAGTGAGATTATGTGGCATCGACTTGAACTGGGCAGAGTTGGAATAACCTAATGATTTAAACTCGAGTGTAGCTATATTAGTCTAGAGAGATGGCACAAAGTTAGTATCTTCTCAAATTTTATTTTTCAAGTAGTGCATAGTTGACTCATATTTCTGCAACAAAATACTCAGGGATTGAGCATAAATGAAGAGATGAGTGTGGTAATCAAGTAAAACCTATAACAAATTAATCTGATACTTACTGAATGAAAGGCATTTATGGGATAGTGGATGGCAGGCTGATTCAGAGTCAGGAAAATCCCACCTCTGACTCATATTAGCTATGTGACCTTGGGCAAGTCACTTAACCTCTTAATATTCTAGTTAACTTTGTAAGACTCCAAGTGCAAAGCAGGTGTCCAATCTGCATTGGTGGAGGAGTTTCTTCACTTAAAATTCCTTCCATCAATGAAATCTCAGATATGGTATAAAAATAATCCTTTTTATACTACAAAGGTCTTTGAATCCCATCTTCCACATCTTCCTTCATCCTTCCCACCCTGTTACAGACTAGTATTGTGACACCCTATACCCCTTTCCCCAATGTCTTTCCATTCTCCCAAACTTCTCCCATACTCTTGCCTCCTGAGGGGTGACTGGGTAACAAATCCAGATGGTCTCTGCTCCCAGGAGGACTTCAGACATCATCATCATCATCAGTAGCTTGAGTTGGTTTAATCAAAGGGTCACTGCAGGATCTTGCTTAGTGCAGTATCTGACACATAGTAGTCACTTAACTGATGTTGGTTGATTGGTCATTGTACTTCAGGAATAGAAGACAGTAGCACCAGGTAACTGCACAAGGGAAGGGGGAGAGAGTGAAGTGCAAATGGGATGTGGAGACTTTGGTAAGAGAGTGAAAGGCAGAGGAGAAATTAGGGAAAGAGGAAGAAAGTATGAAAAGACAGGTGGATAAGCTAGTGACTTAGCTTCCTTAGGTCTTCAGAAATCTAGGGATTTACCCATAGACATACAACAAAATTAAGTGTCAGATCTGGTAATTGAATCAAGATCTCTGGACTATAAGTTAAGTGTTTTTTCCCCTTGACACCAAGCTGCCTCTCATAAGGCAAGTGTTTTATTTAGAAAGCTTATGGCACTAGTATATAGAAAGTATCAGAGATAGGAAGAATTGAATTTCCCTCAAGTCAGGGACTATGCAAATGAGATAATATTTTTCAGTTACTAGGCACATACTATATAAATGCTAGATATTAGTAGTGTCACCAATAATAGTCATTATTATTATCAATATAGTAATGATTATTAATAATAAATATTAATGTTAATCTTTATAACTCCCTCAATATCCTCCATAATGCCTCCTACAAACATTCAATAAATATTTGATAATTGAATGGAGAGAGATAGGTCAATTAGGAATCAAATGCAATAATCTATATATAATGTGAGGAGAACCTCTACTCAAGTCAAGGTAGGTGGGAAAAGGGGCACATTTAAGAATATTGAAAGAAGAATTGGTGGGACTTAATGACTAATTAGATAAATTAGATCGAGGTGACTCTGCAGCACTTGGCACATGCTAAGCACTTAATAAATGTTTTCCATTTATTCATTTGATCTGCAGTTTCAGATCCAAGGAAGTGAAAAAATGGTGGTGCCACTGATCAGTTAATTAGCAAGCATTTGTTAAGTGCCTATTAACTATCAGACACTGCGCTGGATGCTAGGGATACAGATACCAAAAATGCAAAGGTCCTTACCCTCAAGTATCTTATTTTCTACTGGGTGAGACCAAGACACACATAAGCATACACAGAATAAATAGAAAAAAGAATAAATACAAAGTGGTTAAAGAGAGAAGGCACTAATAACTGGGGGATCAGGAAAGACTTCCTGTTGAAGGTGGTACCTGAGCAGTGTCTTAAAGGCAACTAAGCAGTGAAAGTGAAGAGGGTGGTCAGGTTGAGCTGTAATTTCGAGGAAGGGAGCAAAGATTCTAGTCCCAGACCTGGAGAAACACTTGAAAATGTGTTGGAGGATTTATTCCAAAGCTTCTATTACTCAATTAAAGAAGTTTAATGTGCCCTGAATACCAGGGAGAAGGGATGCTGGGATTTTGTATCTGGCCACAGACTCAGCAATACTTAAGTATGAGTCTGGAGGGTAGGGTAGCTTATTCTTTAGCAAATAGCCTATTCCAGGTCAGGTTGGATGGATTGCACTAGATCGCCACCAATGTCCCCTCCACTCTCCAGTTCTGTGATTCTGTGAAGCTGAGCAGCAAGGGAGAGAGGGAGGGAGAGAAGGGGAGAAGGCAGGGAGTTGTATAGACAGTTTAAGAGGGTGTTTGGGCAAGAGGTATTCTTTGAAGTGAGAATTGGAGGGGAGAAAACAGTGCAACTCTGTGTTTCTGAGCCTAGCCCTTTTGTGAAACAGCCCCAGTTAGACTGTGGACTTGCTTTTCAGGAAGCCTCCTCCTGTTTCAAGCTGGCTCCTGTCATTTGGCTCCGAGTGTTTCATTTTTGGCACCTCCCACCGGGAGGAGACATTCATGAGTGACATAGAGGTCTAAGAGGAGGAGAGTCAACAGGTCCTGAGCTCACGCTGCTGGCAGTTGCTATGGCAATTCCCTTCTCCTGAGCACCCCCTGCATCCTCACTCATGTCTGGCTCACGTTACCAGCCACTCCCAGAGCTGCACAGACTATAAGGGGAAAGAAATAATGAAAGGTGGGGAAGGATGGGAGGAGGATGGGGATGGAAGTCATTAAGTTTCTATTTGTTTTTATTTACCATGCCTGTTGTGCCCAGCACTCTGCAGGATCTCACCTGGGCTCAGAAACATCTTCCAGATTGTGATGACAGGCTCTTGGCAGGACCCAGCTTGATCTGTACCACCCTCCTTTTCCTTCCCACTCAAATCATGTCACAGCCAGGCTGCGGCTAGGGAACAGAAAGGGAATTGTTTAGACTTCCAAGAGGAACTTGAGATGGGGAGGCATCTGCGTTGCCACTGACCATTCACTTCCTTGATGCCTCCGTTTCTTTTGATTCTATCAAATGTAGACAATAGCTTAATATTGCAAAGGGCTTTAAGATCCTTCTTGGACACTCTAAAATGAAAAAGTAGAGAAAGGCATTGTTAGTGGAAGACAATTGTCCATGTCAGTGCCTGATAGAATTTTAAAGCAGGAAAGAAGCTCAGACGTCATCTAGTCCAAGACTCTCATTTTATAGAAAAATGGTCCCAAAGAGATCAATCAGTAGATTTTTCTATCAGCATTTATTGAATGCCTACTGTGTATGTGCCAGGTAAGTAGTAAATTAAGTGACTTATCAAGGCCACACAGAATTACTGATAGAACTGGTAGTTCTTTTGGTCAGAGGTATAACTGGGATGAGGCAATCAGAAATTTGCCACAAGGTATAAAATTTTAGAGGGTACTGACAGTGTATTTAACTTTTTAACTGGCAAAAATAGGAGACTATGACATGGCATTCTCCTGATTCTTCCCCCTCCACAGTTACATTATAAGTAAAGTTCTCCTTGTCCTGCGCGGTCACATTCCCTTTTCTGAGAGCATATCTTTTTAGGTTCCTCTTTGACTCGAGTCTCTTCCCATTTCTTGCGTCCTGAGGTCTTCCTGTAATTAAAATTGTTTTTAAAAGGTCTGCTTGAAAGTACCTTTGTCATTGCTTGACCCAGGCTCCAGAAATAGTCCTAAGTTAAGTGCCCTTTCTGCCACGCTGTGTAGTCTCTCTTTATTACAGGAGTCTGGGCTAGCACATAATACTTCATCCCGACTCCCGAGGCCTTCTTCTTCCTCTCTATTTCTTCCCATCCCCATCTTACCATCAAAGTAGTGGTTAACCTTTCTACTCCCCGATACTATGGATAATTGAGAATAAGATTAATACTAACTACACCAACAGTTTGTTCAGAAAGTACTCAGTATGTTGGGGTGGGGAAAGGTGTGTGTGTGTGTGTGTGTGTGTGTGTGTGTGTGTGTTGTAAAGGTAGGACAGACAAATGTCATGAGAACTTCTGGGTTCCATTTTAATAATACCATTTCCTGCCCCTAATCCACCACCTGATGGGGGTGCCCATGTTGCATCCAGGGAGAGCCAGACTCTACTCGTCGGGGACACTTTCATGCTTTGAACTTATCCCCTGGGATTCTTTCTCAACCAGACTGCAGAAAGCAATTTTAGTAAGTGCTTAGCATAATCAGGTTAGATCACTATAGAGACCTCTAGGGGTCTGCTTACATATCCCACCCTGAAATGACCCGCTTTAATTTCTCTCTTAAGGAGTGTATCTCTCTGACATCTGCTCCTGGCTTCCGCATTAGCACACAGCTATATAGCACTCCGGATGTTATGAAGCACTTTCGTTGCAATAACCTTGTGAAGCAATCAGAGCCAGTGTTACAGACAGAGAAACTGAGTCTCAGTGAGGTCAAGTGATTTGCATGCAGTTAGTAAGTGGCTCAAATGTAGGTCCTCTTGTTTATGGTCCAGTATTTTTTACAGTATATCATGCTGACTTACAAGCCAACTCAAACCATTCATTCAACAAATGTTAGGTGCTTGCTGTTTGTCAGAATCTCAGCTAGGTTCTGGCAATACAAAGATAAAAATGAAAGTTTCTTCCCTTAGGGAACTTATGTTCTACTAGAGGAAACAAGAGGGACATGGATAATTCAGCATCAAATGTATAGAAAGGAATGCAAAGCAATTAGTGAGAGATAGGGGCAGGTACGTGCTGGCAAATGTTTGACAACTGACTTTCCAGGAGGAAGAAATACATATAGTTATACATGTATATACATATTGTGCATATATGTATATATTTATATGGGTGTATGTATATTAGGAAGAGCTTTAATATATATATATATGTGTATATACATACATACTATATTACCTGCCTTGGTAGTGTACTTTCCAGGGATATACAAATTGATCATGAGATTGACATATGCGTTACCAGAGCTAGCTCAGTGTGTGGGATGCTCTGAAGAAAAGTTTGGGAGAGAAGAGGTATTAGACTGACTACCAAGAGTTGTTGTGCAGACCTCATTGTTGTATGCCTGTGACACCTGGACAGCATGCCAGCGCCATGTCAGGAAATTGAATCACTTCTATTGGATTGTCTTAGGAAGATTCTGAAGATCACCTGGCAGGATAAGATATTAGATACTGGGGTTCTTTCTGGAACTAAACTGCCAAGCATACAAATTCTGCTTCAGAGAGTGCACCTCCGATGGGCTGGCCACGTTTGAATGCAAAACATGCACTTGCCTAGAAGACTATTTTATGGAGAACTCACAGAGGACAAGTGCTCACATGGTGGTCAGAAAAAGCAATATAAGGACACTCTCATGTTCTCTCTTAAGGATTTTGGAATTGATTGCATGACATGGGAGACACTAGCACAGGACCACTCAGCATGGCATGTCCACATCAGAGAAAGTGCTCTATGAGCAAAGCAGAACTGAAGGAGCTCAAAAGAAACACAAGATGCGCAAATTCAGAGAATCCACCCCAAATGTTCATATTGATTATTTGTGCCCAGCCTGTGGTAGGTCATTCTGAGCTTGTATTGGTCTGATCAGCAGTAGTCGGATGCGCTGAAACCGAACTCTAACATAGTGAGGTCATTTTGGTCCTCTGAGAACAAAGAACAACAACTGTATATGTAATACTGGCAAATAAAGTATATATAGTGCCTATACATATGCACTATATATACAGTGCTCGGAAATATTTTAAAGTACATATATGTATATACATATATACTATATATAATACCAGTAAATACTTCAAAGTATGTGTGTGTGTATGTGTACATATACACACATACACACATAGTGCCAGGAAATACTTTGAAATATGTATGTAAATACATACACACAATATATATACAGTACCAGGAAATACTTTAAATTATATATGAACACACATACACACACACAGTGCCAGGAAATACTTTAAAGTTTAATTGACATCGTTAACATTTTCTCCATGACTTTCATAAGTCTAGACAGTCAATGAAACAATAAATCAAGTCCTGATGTGCAGCATTTTCCTATTTCCAGATGTAAATGCTCACAATGAAAATTTAATAATTGGTTCAAGCACGTTCAAACTTGCTCTAGCACACCCCTGGGTGGGGAATAAGGAAAGGACTCTTGTAGGAGGTGACATTGACCCCAGCCTTGAAGGGAGCTAGGCAGAGAATCCAAGAACAGGAGATTTGCAAAGGTAGGGAGGTGAGATAGAGAATATTGTATTTGAGGAATGACAGATAGACCATTTGGGCTGGAAGGTGGAGTAGGTGGGGGAGTAATGTGAAATCAGCCTGGAAACATACCCTAGAATCAGACTGTAAGAAGACCGTTCTACCAGAACTGTCTGTTGCTGGTAGAACATAATGAGACCAAGCATCCCTGTAGTCTGATTAAGTTTGCTCTGCCTCCTCTGTGCTCTGTCCACAGATGTCAGGGTTAGCCAGGCCAGTCATTTTGTTTTTGCCTGCTGGTAGCTACTGGGAAGTCCAGACAAAAGGGTGTGGATGAATCAGTACAACTCATCCCCACTACTTGGAAAAGCTATGATTATAAAAAAAAGTCGTGATTGTAGGGTTCTAATAATTAGAACTGCCTAAAGATTGAATGGGTTATATATAGTAGTGGCCTCCCAGTTTCTAGAAGTGTTCAAGCAGAGGATGGAACACCATCCATCAGGGGTATTGTGGCATTGATTCCTGCTGTGGGAAGGGTTTGGACTAAATGACCTCAAAGGTCCTTTTTGTCAAATTCCTTCCCCTTTCAGTGATGAGGATCAACTTGATGGAGGTGCTGGTGATTAGGAGCAATTAGCAGGACCCCAGGGAAGGAATCCTTCTAGGGAGAGAAGGCATATTTTAAGTCATGATTCCAGGAGTAAACAGAATGCTTTGCAGGGTCAAGCTAGAGTTCATGGGGTTGGGCAGTTGTCCAGAGGAATTGGTAGCAGTGGTCTAACAGTCAACACAGAGCACATCACAAAAATGCTTCAAAGGGAGGAATAAGTGCCTATGAATTGGCAAAATTTTCCATGTAACTTCTTGTCCTGGGAGTCTCCTTTTATGGTGCTGATAAGAGAGCTGTACTCCCTCCTTACTGATCTGTGAGCCCAGCCACCTTTTGAATTCTTAGACTGTCTGATTTTTTTCTTCTGTTTTGGGATTGGTCAGTGCTATGTTTGCCCTTGCTGCCCTATCTTCTGCCTCCTAGGAACACTTATAGCTGCTTCTCCTTGGTCCAATGTCAAGGGCATGTCTGGCAGAAAGGAGAGTAGGGGAGCACAGCAGCTGGAGAGCAGCAGCAAGTTTCAGCAGCTGGAGAGAGCTGCTGCTGCTATACCCTCTTCTTTCCGATTAATCCTGGCAGAGAGATGGGGGAGAGTCGCCTTGGAGGACCAGGCTGGCAGTCTGGGATGAGACTAGATGCAGGCAAGAGTTGGGTGGAAGGAATGGCTGCAATAGCCTTCTCATTTATCATGAGGCAGTTCAACAGAGATTCCTAAGACCCCCAGTGTGTTTCTGTTTTCTCTCAGCTGTCATTAAGAGTCTGATGTAGCCCTGCTTGAGGACTGCATTTCATGGCTCCCACCTTCTGTCTGTGGCTGGCTTGGCTGCCTGACCACCCAGTAGGCAGCAGGGAAAGAAGGGGGTTAACGATGAGCTCGGATACATAGGGGAATAGAGGGTGATGTCAGCCAGGCCTAGCACAGCCCAGACAAAAGCCCCTAATTGCTATTTTCCTCTTTGTTGGAAAGTGCAGGGCTGACTCTGCTCCATAGCTACTGTAATAAAAAGGTTGGAGGATTGGAGAAGGAGAGAGACTAATGAGAGAGCCATTGTCCTGCTGGTGATAAAGGAAAAATCAGGAAATGAGAGAAGGGAGACAGCCCCAGGGACTGGGATCTGAAAATCCTAAAGACCAGAAGAGATTGTCTAGGTCCTATGATAGAGGCTGGCTCCATACATAGGGTTTGTCTTATGGGATTGTGGTCAAGTTGAGTTTTAAAAATCTATAGTGATGGAGCATCTGGTCTTGCTTGTGGGCTGTCTGAACCTCATAGGGTCTCAATGGAAAGAAAGATGTGTGGGAAATCTGTCTGTAACCACTGGTGGTTCTTAAAGGTCTTTCCTCATAAAAGCAGTGTGATATAATGAGGAGGGCACTGAATTAAGAGTGAGGAAACCTGAATTAACCTCTCTGGGGCTTTCCATAAGGGGGGTTGGCTAGATGACCTTTGAGCTCCCTTTTTGCTCTAAATCTATGATCTGGTCTGAACCACAGATAAAAGTTTTAGAATCAGCAAGGGACCTCAGAGGTCACCTAGTTTGTATTGAAGTCTGACCTTAAAGTCACACTGGAAATGAGTAGCAGAGCCAGGATGACTTGAGTCCTGCTTCTGACTCTAGCTTTGCATTGGCAAGTCTTAATTTCTCTAGGTCTCAGTTTCCTAATTTGTAAGGTGGACCTATTTTTAAATATATGTGTATATATTTCATCAAATATTTCCCAGTTACATGTAAAATTAAAAAAATTTTAAATATTGAGTTCCAAATTTTCTCTTTCCTTCCCACCCTACCTCCATCCTTTGAGAAGGCAAGTAATTGCCTTGTAATATTGATACAAATGTGGAGTCAGGAAAAGCATATTTCCACATTAGCCATGTTGCAAAAGAAAACATACAAACAAACCCCCAAGAAACATGAAAAAAGTTAAAAAAATATGTTTCAATCTGCACTTAGAGTTCATCAGTTCTCTCTCTGGAAGTACATAGCATTTTTCACCATAGATTCTTTGGAATTCCCTTGGATCATTGTCTTCGATCAAAATAGCTAAGTCTTACATAGTTGATCATCCTTACAATAATGCTGTTACTGTGTACAATATTCTCCTGGTAGGGCTCACTTTGCATCAGTTCATATAAGTCTTCCCAGGCTTTTCTGAAATCATCTTGTTTGTCATTTCTTATAGCACAATAACATTCTATCACAATCATATTCCACAACTGTTTTAGCCATTTCCCAATTGATGGGCATTCCCTAGATTTTCAATTCTTTGCCATCACAAGAAGAGCTACTATGAATATTTTTGTACAAATAGGTCCTTTTTCCTTTTGTGTGATCTCTTTGGGGAGCAGATCTAGTAGTGTTGCATTGCTGGGTCAAAGGGTATGTACAGTGTTATAGTCCTTTGGGCAGGTGGATCAGTTCATAACTCCACCAATAGCGCCTTAGTGTCCCGATTTTTTCACATTCCCTCCAGCATTTTTCACAATGACCTACTTCTTAGGGTTGTAGTAAGTGAAGCTCTATGTAAAATACCAAGGTCATCTAGAAATGGCATCTACTATTACTCTTACTAACCAGTCAAGGTGGTTTACTGCGGACCTGGGAAAACCTTGATAAGTAATTTGGTTGGAATAGTGATATGATCATAGGATCATAGATCTGGGGCTAGGAAGAACCTCAGAAAGAATATAGCCCAACCTTCTTATTATATAAATGAGGAAAGTGAGCCCCAAGGAGATTAACTCTCCAAGGTCCCACAGGTGGTAAGTATTAGAGGTCAAATTTGAACCAAGGTTCTCTGAGTCTTTGAACACATTCCTTTGGGCAGCTTTCCTTCTGAGTCTGTCTTACTACCAGATATTTGGGAAGGAATTTTAATCCATTCCTTGACCACTGGGCAGGACTGTATTTCTCTTCTAGTGGGATATAAACCATTTATGCCTTTGGGTTATTCTAGGAAGGAAAACTTTTCAGCTTCCCTTAGTAGCTAGCCACTTTCATGTTTCAGGGACTTTCACCGTCTTATAGACATACTTCTCTTGAACTCTCTGGTGTCCTTTAAGTCCCACCTACAGTTCTACATTCTATAGGAAGCCTTCCCCAATCCCTCTTAATTCCTACAGCTTTCTTTCCCCAACCCCCTCTTAATTCTAGTGCTCTCCCTCTGTCAATTTCCCCTATTTATCTTGTATATCAATTGCTTTGTAGATATTTGTTAGCATGCTGTCTCCATAATTAAATTGTAAGTTCCATGAAGGAAGTGACTGTCTTTAGCCTTTTTTTTTTGTATCCATAAGCACTTAGCACAGTATCTGGCACATAAATAAATAATAAATTAATAAATGTTAATTAATTAATGCTTAATAAATGTTGATTGATTGATTCATTGACCTCACTTCAAACTGGTGCCCCACACAGATTCTGTATTCTAGAGAGGCCAGGTTCCTCACTCTATACTCATTCCTGCTTCCACCCTTTTACTTGTGGTGTTTCTCTTTGTCCAGAACGCCCTGTGCTGTCACTTTCCTCTGTCTCCTCTCCTATTTTCAAAGCCCTACTCAAATGTCATCTCTTCCTAGAAGCCTTCGCTGACTACTGCAGTCCTGGTGGTCCGTCTTGGCAGATCTTGGCACGGAAAAGGAAACTGATTTGCATTAATCTATTTTATATCTATAAGTTTTGTTTTCCCAATTCTAAGCTCCTTAATTTGGCACTGACTACCCACTATGTGCAAATCCCAATGCTCTTAAAGGCTAAAGTTCTCTTAAATTCATCTGTGTGTGCTTGGCCTGAAAAAAATGGGGTTAATACCAATCTCATTTACATCAGGATTATTGTAAATGTCAAATAAGGCAATAGAGGTGAGACAATGTGGTATGGCAGAACTGCCAAGACATGGTGCCAAAAGTGACGTGGGTTCAGATCTGTCCTTCCTACACTTCCTAGTTGTATGGTTCTGAGGAAGTCATGCAATGTCCCTGAGCATCAGTTTTCTCATTTGTAAAATGAAAGGGTTGGGTTGGATGACCTCTACCCTCTCAGTTCTCAGTCTTTGATCCTCAGAACCTTTACTTCCCTGTTCCTGGGCTGGCTTGTCTCACAGACAGGCTGCCCGAGCCTTTGTCCACAGATCACTGATCATTTGTTCTTTCCTCAACTCTCTGAGGACTCAGAGTCGGGGGCTCTGTGCCCTCCTCTGGAGCTCTGCTTATGCACTCCAGGCTTTGCCTGCTGTCCCCTTCAATTTGAAGGGTTGCGTATCTTGTCTCCTTTTCCTCTGCTCCTCAGTGGATCACTCTGGCCTGAGCTCTATAATTCATTCACAATTACTGCTATCTGCCACTGATTCCATCCATATTCAGCCTTGCATTATTTAAATTTATAAAATGTTCTGAGGATTCAATGAAGAGGAGAGACTCATTAATATAATACTTATTTTAGCATTTTGCAACCTCAGAGGCTTTGGAAACCATTGTCCAAGCTACTCTTTCTCTCTGTGGAAGGGGCTGATTTGGAACAGTTTAAGGAAACAAAGGCCAAGGAGAAGTTTGGGTACTGTTTCGAGGCATGGGTAAGTGATGATAATAACTACTCTTTATAGAGGAATTTTAAGATGTGCAAAATGGTTTATATGCATGACTTCATTCAATTTTTACCACCAGTCTGTGAGGTAAGGACTGCAGATTATTGTCCCCATTTTACAGATGAGAAAACTGAAACTCAGAGAAGTGATTTTCGAGTGGCCATATTGAAAGCATCACAGGCACTAATGAAACCTACTTCTCTCTCAGTTCTGGGCCCAATACATTTTCTGCAATTAAACCCTGACTCACTAAATGAGACACTTGTCTAGAGTGTCATGGCTAGTGATGAGGGCATAGAGGAATAGGAAAGGAAGACGATGTAGTGTGGGGCAAAAGTCATGTCTAGCAGTTTGGAGACATAGGTTCTCTTCCAGGATCTGCCATCCCAGCTTTGTGACCTTTGAGACAGCAAGGTGGTATAGTTCAAATATGACCTTGTACACTTACTAGCTATGTAATCCTGGGCAAGTCATTTGACCTTACCACTTAAGTAGGCGAGGAAGGAAGGGAGAGAAGGAAGGAGGAAGGAAAGATAGGAGGAAGGGAGAAACAGATGGAAGGAGGAAAGAAGGGAAGGCAGAAGGGAGGAAGGAATACATATTTAAGAAGCGTCTGCTAGCCAGACACTGCTAAGCCCTTTACAAATACTATCTCATTTGATCCTTACTACAACTGTGCAGTTAGGTACTATATACCTGGTTTAGAAAACCAGCTTTTTTAAGGCACGGTGTGCTCAGAGGGCCTCTTTCTTTTGGGCCCCTGTTCACCAGCAAGCCTCCCATTTTTCAGATGACTCAGTGACAGCTGGAGATATTTAAGTGGATCAAGTGATTATCTGCAGTGTGATCTTAGCTCTAATACTATATCTATGCCTCCTCCATCTTTGGACATGTCTTCATTTTCCTAGGCTGTCTCTGACAGGTAGGGAGCTAAGGGTCTGGGTGGGGCCACAGAGCTGGGGTGAGGCCTCTAAGGTTCATTGCTCTATATCCCCTACCCCTCAGATTGATCTGCATGCGCAGTATTCCACTGCACTGTTGCCATGGAGAACAATGAGGACTTGAGAACTAACTGGAGGGTGGGCCCAGCAAACATTGGCTGGCTGGGCATAGAAACATGAATGTTCTGATGAAAAAACCAGGATTGCACTTTCTCCTGTTTGCCTGCTCCTGGATCTTGTACTTTATCTTTTGTTAGTCTCCACCTAAATCTTTTTGTGATTCTTAGTTTTGGCACTGCTTCTGGACCTTTCTGCTTCTCATCAGCTTGTGTTCCTGAGTGTTGCTTATTCATACAGCAAATTCTGACTCCAGTCTATGCTAGAACCCCATGAAGGAAACTCCGCCCCCCCCCAGCTCCCCAGTCTGTGGAAAGAGGTCAATCAGAACCATGGACCCTTGAAGGACCTTGATTATGACTCTTCCCTGAGTTAGTGGGCACCAGAGCAAGATGAGATAGGGGAAAGAAATATGCCCAACTGCTCCATATCTACATACCTGGTTGGTCAGTGTGCTCACACCCTCAGCGTTGAAGTAGAAAGGCTATATAAGTGAAAAAGAAATGCTCACATTGAGGAACCTTTCTAGAGATAGGAGGTCATGATGGAAATGACACTGTACCTACAAATCAGGAAGAGTTGGGTTTGAGTCCTGCTCCAGTGACTCACTAGCTAGATGACCCTGGGCATCTTTACTTTTTTTAAAGTGAGGGGCTAGACTTAATGACCTCAAAGCTCCCTTTTCCAGTTCTAAATCTATGACTCTATGACTCTAGAATGGATCTTATTGAAGCCAGAGCAGTGACCTGGAAAATGGTGAAGACTCTGTCTAGTTATGGCAGCCTGGCTTAGTGGAAAGAGTGCTGATCTGGGATCTGAGCACCTGGATTTCAATCTTGGATTTGCTAGTTAAGCCTGTGAAACCTTTACTTCCCAGGGTAACAGGTTTCTTGTCTGTAAAATGAGGGAATTAGGCTAGGTGATCTCTAAGCACCAAATCCTATGATCCTAAGGAAGTATGTCACTCTTGTGTCAATACTCTCAGGGTTTCCTTTTGCTTTGAAATGTAAAATGTCAGGCCCGTGTCTGCTGAGCAGAAGGGAACTGGATATGATGAAGTCATCTTGCTCTGTTCCTCTAGGCGCTGTCTCAATAGCCTTTAAAATCCATTTGAAAGAAGTACAGGTTGACAAGTACAGCTTACTAGGACCTTTTTCTTTTGCATTTAGTGGAGTTTGAAAAATAAACCCACAGATCTCTAGTTTTTGTGTTAGAAAATGTTTGAAAACTGAGGAGTTGGGAAGTTAGGCCTTCCTTCTGTACAAGGTCTAAATGGGGGTTGTGGGAGGCATTATCTAGGCTGGCAGGATCATCTAATCCAGGGGTTCTTTACCTGAGATCTATGAAGTTGTTTCTTTTTTTTAAATATTATACCTGTATTTCAATATAATTGGTTTCCTTTGTAATTCTATGTATTTTATTTCCTTTGTAACCTTTATGCACTTAAAAACATTATTTGGAGAAGAGGTCTATTGGCTTAAACAGACTGACAAAAGGTTTCATGATACACAAAAGTTAAGAATCTCTACTGCAGTGTAATCCCCTCATTTTATAGATGGGACAGGTGAGATTCTTCTTTTTTTGTCCCCTTGTCCTTCTAGTACCATCCTACCTTTGCCCTGTCCTGAAAGGAACCATAGCTAAATAAGGCAGAATGGTTATATCTGGATTATGGGTCTCAGTGCGGTGCCACATATAAGGAAGGAAACTGACAAACTGGAGCATGCCCAGAGGAAGGGGACCAAGATGGTAAGAGGAGTAAGGACCATGTCATAGTAGAGTCTGCTGAAGAAATTGGGCATATTTATCCTAGAGAAGAGAAGACTTAGAAGGAGTCCCAGATAATTGTTTACAAGCATTTGAAAGACTTTACAAGGACTTTTCTTTTCCAATTAAGAGGCAATGGGATGGACAGATAACACCTTTTTGTTAATAACATATATATGTACATACGTACACACATACATATATACACATATGTATATATATATGTATATATATATATATAAATGAAAAAGAAAAGGTTGTTATATGGAATGGGAGGAAGCTCACTGAGACAGAGACTGGTTCATTTTTGTCTTTGTTTTCCAGGTGCCTGCCATCACCTAGTGCATAGTAGGTACTTAGTTCTTGCTCTGCTTGGCCCTAGAGAGTGTCCAAGAAACAATGAATACAAGCTATAGGAACACAGATTTTGTTTTGGATGCAAGAAAAAACTGAGAGCTGTCTCAAAATGGAATAAGCTGCCTCAGAAGGTAGTGGGGTCCTCCTTGCTGGAAATCTTCAAGCAGAGGCTGAATGACTACTGGTCAGATGCTCTAGAGGGGATTCCTGGTCAAGCATGGGTCAGACTAGTTGGACTCTGGGGTCTATGATCCTAAATAACCAGTGGATGTGGCACATGGTTCTTTGCATTTGTCTTGATCGCTGAGAACAGAAGACTTCAGCTTATCAGTCAGTCTCCATCCCTGAGCTTTATTCCCCATCCCCACCCCAAAGTCCAGCTAAATTGCAACATTTATTCATGGCCAACATCTGAGCTCACAGCTCCATCACCTTTGACTGTGACCAAGAGAAGGAAGGTCAGACTTTGGGAAATGTAGTCATTAGTCAAAACACTAGGTTCCTCCCATCTGATCCCACTCTGCACAGACTCCCTTTGGCTTTGGACTCATTGTATTTAAAACCAGACTGCAGTTTTCCACCTCCCCTTGGATCTGGTATCTCTAGGAGTTCTGTCCTATATGAATATGAATAATATGAAGTTTTTGGTTGTTCCTTTGATCCCTGGAATAGGGCATGTGCTTGGACCACCACCAGCTCTGTCTTCCTGGGGGTTATTAATTATTACTTATTAATTTCCAGAAAACAAAGTCGCTTTCCTTAACCTCTCTCCTCCCCTTCTTCCCCTCACTATGCTGAGGTAGAGGCCAGGAATATGAAGGGATCTGACCACCATTTACTGTGTATAGTGAGGAAATCAAAGACCAGAGGACAGCAGAAGGATCACAGATGCAGAAAAGGAAAGGACTTTAGGTGCCATCTAGTCTCATTTCCTTCATTTTATACATGACAAAACTAGGCCCAGAGGGATCAAGTGAATTACATAAGCAACAGAGCTGGCATTTGAACTCAGGTCCTCTAACCAAAATCTATCACTCTTTCCACTGTACCACATCTTTGAAGTGCTGATATATAAGAACTCAATTCAATAAAATTTAATAAGCATTTGTTAAGTGCCTAGCATATGCAAGATACCATGCTATGAGATGAAGTGACTCCCAGGGTCACACGGACAAGATCTATCGGGGGCAGGATTTGAATTCAGTTCTTCCTGACTTTAAGGTCCCTTATTTAACCATGATGACAAGCAACCTGTCTCTTTCTAAATAGGAAAAGCAAAACAAATTTCTCTTTCCCAGCCACAAATTGTAACCCTCATTCCAGAGCTGCCTTGTAAATAAATTCCACTGGTCAGAAAGGGGACCAAGTAAGAAATTGAGTGTGGATGAATGTATGTATACCTACTACAGGGAGTGGGAGTTTGGAAGGGAAAGTCTTAAAGTATGTATTAAATTTTAGAAAAAGGAAGCCCAGCATGGTGGACGGTGGTGGGGTGGGTTGATACAGATTCCAGGAGGAATAATTACTTTTGTGTATCAAGGTTATTTCTTAGTGAAGGCAAGTCGATATGGATGCAGAGCCCAGAGGCAGGGGAGGTCAGAAGAAGCCAGGATTGCTCTTCCCTCTCCAAGGATACTTCATCCCTGAGCCTTTCATTTAGAGTCAAAGAACCTGGCTTCATATTCTGACTCTATGATCTGTGTGACCTTGGACACCTCACAGCTCCTTTGAATCCTAGTTGCTTCATCTGTAAAATGTAGGAGTTTAAATATGAAACCTCTAAGGTTCCTTTAAGCTCCAAACCCTATGATTCTACTGTCAGAACCCTTAATTCAATTACTGAATTATTTCTTGGAGCCGGGGAGATGTGTGCCCTTTGCTCAATTCTGTACTAAAGGGGCTAGAATTTACCCACTCCATCTTGTCCCTGGCATTTCCAGTTTAGAGTTTAAGTGGAAGAAATCTCAGCTGTCTTCTTGCTGTGGGCATCAAAGCGACCTTGGGCCTCCATTCACTGCCTGGGGGTTGATGCAGCCATCCATAAACTGCAATATCTACTCATTTATTCTTTTTCATTCAGTTGGCTCCAAATTAACTTCCAATGAGTTCCTTGGTGGCTGGAGAGGAAGCCTTGCTGCCTTATTCTCATTAAGAGGGACATAGATTGGAGACAGATCCAACATTTAGCTGACAGGACTTTTTCTTTTCCTTCCTTTCTCTTATTCCTTGTCCTAAGAGAAACTGCCCCTAGAGTAGCTTTTCCATGCTCATTTTTACCATAGAATGGAAATAAGGCATTCTTTCTGACTGCAGTGTTTTCTCCTGGGCATCCTGGTCTTGTTGCTCTAAAAGACTTGTCTACCCTCCATTGCTTAACTATCTAGACCATGAGAGTGACAAGGAAACAGCCTGGAGGAGGAGAGACATGAATTTTGGCTGCCTGATCAAAGAATAGGAGTATAATACCTAGAAAGGAACCTTAGAGGTCATCATTTTATAGATGAGGAACATGAGGAAGGGAGAGAGAGAGAGAGAGGGAGAGAGAGGGAATATATGGAGGTAACTTCCCTATGGTTATATATATAGTGAGTGGGAGAGTTTGGGTTTGAACTCAGTCTCCTGGCTCCAAATCCAATGAGAATGGAAGGAAAAAGTTTGGGAGATGGTGTGTAGAAGTTTAATGATAGCTGTAGAAGACTGCAGACCCAAATCCACCTTTGTCTTCAGACCTTTATCTTATCTTTGTGACCACTATCTTTGTCTTTGCTTTTGCAAGTTTCCTGAGTCAAAGGGTCCTGGAGCTAGAAAAGGCCTTCACCAGACGGAGCATTCAAACTGGCCATGGCATTTATCCCCTTGTGTCCCATCAGAGCTATAACTAGGGATTTTTGCACCTGGGAAAGAGGCAAAAAAGGTGCCTTCAATTGAGGAGTGGGACAAGGCACAGAGACACTGGGATATTGGTGTAAAGGGGAAGAGTTTGCCACTGTGGATTATCTGGTTGGCAGATTATTGGGAGGCAACTGGGTGGTATAATGGAGAGAGCATTGGACCTAGGACTCAAGAAGACTTCAAATCTAGTCCTGGACATTGAGGAGCTATGTGACCCTGGGCAAGTTACTTAAGATCAGTTTCCTCATTTATAAAATGGGGATAAGGGATAAGAATTGCCTCCTAGGGTTGTTGTGGGGATGAAATAAAATAATATTTGTAAAGTGCTTTGCAAATCTTGAAGCACTATGTAAATGCTAGTCATTGTTATTATTACTTCAATATCAATCTAATGTATTTATTAAAAGCCTACTTTGTGTGAAATACTGTGATGGATACTGAGGAGATGAAGACAAAATGAAAAACAGTGCCTTCCCTCATGAAGCTAACATTCTCTTGTGGGGGGAGGAATACAACACAAAAAGAGATAAGAATCTATGGGATAACTGGAGGAGGGAGTGAACTTTAACAACTGAGAGGGGAGGAGATCAGGACCCCATTTTGTTGAAGATGGTACATAAACTGAACCTTGGAGGAATCTAGGAATTCTAAGAGTTAGAAGTAAGCAATTTCAATAAATGTCAACTGGGTGACAAGGCAGCCCTCTCCCCTATCTTCCCCCTCCCCCATAAAAATAAAGCTAATGGGACCTTAGACTGCATAAAGGAAGACATAGACTCCAGGAATCTATGAGGTGAGTTGCTGGCACAGAAAATAGACTTGGAGTTAAGAAGACCTGTGTTTAAATTCCTTCCTTAGACATTTATTAGCTATGTAAATCACTTAATATCTCAACACTCAAGTCAGTTTCTATATCTGTAAAATGGGAATAATTATAACATTCACCTCATAGAATTGTGAGGATCAAATGAAATAATGTGTGTAGCTGTGTTGTCAAATAAAGCAGAAAGGAACACTTATGGGCAGCATATTGACTTAGAAAACTACAAATGAATATTATCTGTGTTTTATTGTATTTTAATTTTATTTTTTAAGCATTTCCCAAGTACATTTTAATTTGGTTCTGGCCCCACAGTTTTCTTGGCCTTAAGTTTGACATGCCTGATATAAAGGACTTTGAAAAACTGTAAGAACCATGTTAAAGCTAGCTACGACTAAAATGCTTAGCACAGTGCCTGGAATATAGTCTGTGCTACATAAATGCTCTTATTCCCTTCCTTTCCCTCTACCCTTCCCTCCACTGGGTAGGGTTATTCATTTGTTCATTCATTCATATAAGGTCTTATTCCCAGGACCTCCTTTCTAGTCCTTGACTTTTTTTTCCCCCTCCTCTGGATCTTTTCCAAATTCTCAACAAATTATGCATCACAAGCTTCTCTCTTCTGAGGTTTCACTGAGTGTTGTGCTGGCTGAAGTCCTGAACACTCAAGTGTGATTTCTCCCCTCAGGGAGTTTCTTTTCTGAGGCAGGTAAGGCTGACAAAATTGACTCATCTTTTTCTCCACTCCTCTCCTCCTACCCCGATCCTGTTCCTTAATGAGGAGATATGGAGACTTTGGTGGTGGTAGGATATTATAAGAATCCTTTCTCCAGCTTCTACCTAACCAGGGAAGACTTCCCAAGAAAGAAGCATTTTCAAGGTAGAGACAAATGACTTGGAAGACAGGGAGTGGGATGTCTGATGGATGATGGGGTAAAGATTTCAGGGCTGGCATTTGCTGAGCAAAGCTGGAAACAAGATTGAAACTGGTTCAAGGGGAAGAGAATTAGGCAGCTAGGATAGAGCCCCAGACCTGGAGTCAAGAAGACTCATCTTCCTGAGTTCAAATCTGACCTCAGACACTTACTGGCTGTGTGACTTTAGACAAGTCACTTAACTCTCTTAGCCTCAGTTTCCTTATCTGTAAAATTAGCTGGAGAATGAAGCGGCAAAACTACTCTAATATCTCTGCCAAGAAAACCCCAATGGGATCACAAAGAGAAGGATATGACTGAACAACAACAACCAAGGGGAAATAATGGTTCTGGGAGATGGTCTGCATTGAGGGGAGACCCCTGAAGATATTAGAAATCTCAAATCTGAAGCATGTTGGAATGAGGTCCTTAACCCTTAACATCCCTAACCCTATAAAATAATAATAAGAGCATAGGATTTTAGATTTGAGAAGGTCCTTTAGAGATTATTTAATTCTAACTCATTTTTATAAAGAAACTGAGAAGTAGGGCTGAAGGGATTTGCCTGGGGTTGTAATGCAGGACTCCTTCCTCCTTCTCTTGTTGATCAGAGATCCCCAGGAGTCATCTAGCTCAACTTGACCAACACTATTTGATGCACAGCTCATGTCTTTCTCTAATACCAAGAGTTAATATATAAAGAAATTGCTCTTGATTTCCTGCAGCACTGAGGGGCTGCTATGTCACTGAGGTCCCTTTTCCATCTGGTCAAACAGCGGGCTAGGAAGACTGAATGAAAGTGAGAGTTAGCTTTGCCTTACAGATCAGTTAAAAAAAATCAACAGCCTGGAGAAAAGAATGCTTCTAACAGAAGGCTATAAAAACAAAACTTTCCGTAGCCCTTCCTTGTCCTGCCAATGTCATAGGAACAACATATATACCAGTAGTTAACCTTGGGGTGCAGGGAGAATTTTACTTTCTTTTTTAACAAAAATTCTTCCGTACGGTCCAGTTTTCCTAGAATCACCAAATGTTAGTGCTAGAAACGACCTTAGAAGTCACTTTGTCCATCCCCTTATTTTACAAATAGGGCCTAGATATGTCAAATAACTACTTCAAGGTCACATAGAAAAGAACTGGCAAAGATAGTACTTGAACCCATCTCTACTGTTCCTATCCCTTTTTCATCCTGTCTCATTTGTTTAGGGCCTCCAAGGCCTGTGGGCCCAGACCCAAGCAAGCTCTTGGCCAAATCCCTGGTCAATTTGCTTGCCTCTGCCACTCTCTCTGGCTTGCTCATCTCTCTGAGAAAATGCTGCATTGCACCAGACGCAAAGGGAGAGGCTGGGTTTGCAGCCGGGCAACCTGCTGCCGATCTCTCATGATTAAGAACATGCAAAATAAAACAAAACAGAGGCAGAGAAACTAGGCTTGAGGTGTCTCATGACATTTCTTAGGAGCTGTGGGTTTCCACAGCAGCATGGCCCACCGTAGCGGCTGGTGGTGGGTGAGTTCCCTTACCCTCAGTAGAATTCTTAATACAGGGTGTCTGCCTCTTTCCCAGACGTTTTGTTTAAGGGGCTTAGACAAATGTTTCATTTCCCTCTGGCCCGACAGTTTTTTAAATTCTTTTTTCTTTCATTCTTCCTCCAGCTCTCTGTGCTATTTACTAAACCTCCACCTCCTTGGGGCCGTATGAGGGAAGAAAGACCCAATCACAAGACTGGTAAATGGAGTCATTAGGTATGACTAAGGGATTAAGCTGTTGAATCCAAGACCAGTGAGTGCCTAAGAGCCATGAGCTCTTCATTTGAATCCTGATGTTTTAACTTCTGTGTTCCTTTGGTCAATTAAACTTTGATCAACTTTTCGCCCCATTTCAAAGGTGAATTGTCTATGTTCAAATACATTCTGGCCAGGCCATGTGGACCAGGGAAAAGAGCAGTGGTGTGAGAGTCTTAAAGATTTGAGTTCTAATCTAAGTAAGTTCTGATGTGGATTCATTGTATGTGACCTCGAGTGAGACATTTAATTCCTTTCTACAAAGGCCACCTGATCTTCGAAGTAGTGATAAAGCTCCTCTCCTTTCCCCTTCTTTCAGAAATACTGGGAAGATGGAGAGAATTTATGGAATATTTTCAGTTCTTTAGGACAAAGGTAATATAGAAGGCTAATATATGCCTTTCTGTTATTTAGAAGTGTGTTTAACAAGGAAATGAATATCTCATGCAACTAGAGTTAACCACAGGCAGCCATAGCCAGTCTAGGTCAGCCACTGATAGCCATAGTCAACCATGGTCAGCCATACATTAGCCACAGACAGCCACAGTCTGCCAGGGTCAAAAGTTATCCATGTGGCATGAAGACAACAGTTGCAATGATGATGGTTGTATGTTGGTGATAATGGGGAGGGACAGATCCCTATCATTTGGGGGATGACAGAAAAAGGGGGAAAAATGAGGCATAACAAGGAGAGATGGTTTGCTTAGGACCATACAGATTCTATCTGGTCTAGTTTCTGTTTTTTGGAGAAAGTATAGCACCAGCTAAATCCTTCTGTTGTTCTGACCACTCCCTGTTTTTGGATTTCTAGAACTTGAGGACTGTCCAGTCAATCTTACAGAGGCTATAGTGCCTTTAAGAAGTAGAATAGCATTGTGGGAGACCTTTATACTTCAGGCAACCTAGCATATGCAAGGCAATACACTGAGGGAGAGTTGCCCGGATATTTGTTGGAAGACCTTGTAGGAAGAGTGAATAAGTTCGTTATCCAGCATGACCATAATTTGGAATGAGTCTGATCTGTATGTGAATATTGAGTTTACAGACACCATCTTTCTGCTTACGTACATGATTTGCACCTAGTCCATCCTGGTCAGATAGTTGTGATTTTTGTTTCTATATTTGTTTCGCTCCTCATTTCCCCATTTCCCCTTGCTCCATGTCTGGCCCTTAGTAGGTACTTGATACATGCTTATTGTTGGTTTGATTGGTTGGTAGATACCTGAGTTAATTTTATAAATCCCTGGAAAGGGATTTTGTAAGTCAACAGATTCCCTACAAGTGAAACATGCGCTGATGCCTTTCCAGATCTATAACCCTGGACAAGTCATTTAACCCTGTTTGCCTCAGTTTCCTCATCTGTAAAATGGGCTGGAGAATGAAGTGATGCCCCAGTATCTTTGTCAAGAAAACCCCAAATGAAGTCATTCCCCAATTGATAAATGGTCAAAGGATATGAACAGGCAATTTTCAGAGGAAGAAATTAAAGCTATCTATAATCATATGAAAAAATGCTCTAAATCACTATTGATTAGAGAGATGCAAATCAAAACAACTCTGAGGTACCACATCACACCTATAAGATTGGCAAACATGACAGAACAAGAAAATGATAAATGCTGGAGAGGATGTGGGAGAGTTGGAACACTAATTCATTGTTGGTGGAGCTGCGAGTGCATCCAACCATTCTGGAGAGCAATTTGGAACTATGCCCAAAGGGCTACAAAAATGTGCATACCCTTTGACCCAGCAATATCGCTACTAGGACTATATCCCCAAGAGATCATAAAAATGGGAAAGGGTCCCACATGTACAAAAATATTTATAGCAGCACTCTATGTAGTTGCCAAAAACTGGAAGTCAAGGGATGTCCATCAATTGGGGAATGGCTGAATAAATTATGGTATATGAATGTAATGGAGTACTATTGTGCCATAAGAAATGATGAACAAGAAGACTTCAGAGAGGCCTGGAAGGACTTATATGACCTGATGCTGAGTGAAAGGAGCAGAACCAGGAGAACTTTGTGCACAGCAACGACCACAGTGTGCGAGAGTTTTTTCTGGTAGACTTGGAATTTTGTAATAACACAAGAACTTCTTATAAAAAAAAAAAAATCCCAAAGGTGGTTCTCAAGGCAAAATGCCTTCCACACTCAGAGAGAGAAATATGGAAGTCATTCGCAAAATGTAGCAGATCATGTTTGTGTATGTGTATGTGTTTGTGTATCATGTTCTGATTTGTTATACGATTTCTTTCATTTATTTTAGTCTGACTACATAGCATGACTATAGTGAAAATATACTCAATAGGAAAGTATATGTAGAATCTATACAGAATTGTATGCAGTCGTGGGGAGGGAGGGGGGTAGTGGGGGGTAGGTGGGGGGGATAAAATCGCAATTGTATGGCAGTGATTGTTAAACATTAAAAAAGAAAAAAAAAAAGAAAAAAAAAAAAAGAAAACCCCAAATGGAGTCACAAAGAGTCAGACACAGCTGAAATACTAAACAACAACAACAATTCCAAGAGCTAATGTGAACCAGAGACTGTGCCAGGTCAAATCCCAGAACTGCTTGAGAATTCCAAATCAATTGAGATATGGCAGGAAGCTTGAGATGGTTGAGTGGAGGTCTGTATGGAAATGGGAAGTGTGCTACCACGTGCATCACCCAAATTGTTGTTTTAGGTGATGTCATCTGCCTCCTAAAAGCTCTTTCCTCTCATCATGAAGTAATTTGGGAGTTTTAGTGGACTGCAAGCTTAATACCAGTTAACAGTGTGAGAGCAAGAAAAGCTAATGTAATCTTGGGCTACATTAAAAGAGGCATGGCTTCCAGGAATAAGGAAGTGATTAACCCTCTGTACTCTCTTCAGGTGAGAGCACATTTGGGGTATTGGATGATTTCTGGATTCCACACTTTACAAAAGACATTGATAAGGTGGACAACATACAGAGGAGGGCCTGGAGTCCATGTTATATGAGAAAGTGCCAGTGTGCATTAGTAAAGGGAGTTTACTTACTAGGAGTCCCCTTTGCCCATGCAGGGGGGAGGGAAATACATACACATATATACATACACACACACATATATATGTATATATATATATACACACACACACACATACACATACACACAAATATGCATATACAATATATCTATTTCCTGATAATTTCTACAAAAGTTTTGAATAACTGATATTTCTTGCCTGGTGATTTTCAAGTGGGGAGAATTACTTTTAGCTGACAGGTAGTAATAGACATGACAGATGACTGAGGAGTTCAAGGGACCCTCAGAGCCATCAAAGAAATCTCACCAACCACAGGAATTGGTAGTAGAATGTGCTAAAGTGGTTGTGGCTCACAGAGGAAGTGTTTGCAGACCATGCCCTGAGGAAAGGGATAGCTTCAGGGATTGGGTCCCTTTGTGATGGAGAGAATTCTGGGTATGGGTTCTAGAAAGACTAATCCCTAATGCTCATCAGAGAATCAAATCTAAGGAAAAACTCATGAGGACTTCACAAAGGGAGAAAAGGACTTCTGGGCTCAGGATTCAGGAGGCATCCCTTGGCCGCAGATGTTTCCTCCACATCTTCATCTTCATTGTATTTTAAGTTTGACCCCATTCTACCCAGGGACTCTGAGTGCATACCTACATGTATGTATATGCAAGGAGAGAGAGCATGCCCTAGGTTAGGAGGTAGGAGTGGGAATAGAAGGGGATTGAGAAAGCTTTGTTACTCTTGTTCTTATTATAACTTCTAAATAAATACCTTTTTCTAAAAGGTGAGTTCTACCAATTGATTGATATTCATATTAATGGAGGTTGATGAGAAACACCGATAAAAGTCACAGTGACTCAGGATTACCCCTAGAATCCTAAGGAACGGAGTAGTACATTCACCCCTTCTATGAACCTAAAGTACTTCTGCAATGTGAATGGCTCACAGAACATGCTATGTCTAGATATGTCTTTATTTGGAGATGACATCTTTCAATCGACAAACATTTATTAAGCACCTAGTACGTTCCAGGCACTGTGCTACAGCACACTATACGTGACAAAGGATTTCATAGAGGATTCCTTAATGGAGAGAATTGTGGAATCAAGAAGGGCTATCAGCACTGGGGCTTAGAAGAACTAGGAAGGAATAGTACTGGGAGCTCAGTATGGTCATTAGTCAAGATTTAGTCTAAGTAGTAAGCACTGGATTTCAGAAAAGACAGGGGACAGTGGGTATGATTGAGGAACTTCCTTAAGCTAAGTTGACACCTAGGGAACCACATGAATATAAGTTCTAATTTCAGATTCAACACTTGACAGCAAGTTGACTGTTTCTCATGCCTCTGTTCATCAGTCTATAAAATGGAGACAGTGCTATAATGTCCAATGATCATTTCTTCCCACTGCCTTGGACATATTCATGTGATTTTCAATCAGAGGGGTATAATTTGCATCCATAGCAAAGCCCCCTAGTGCCAGGACTCACTTTCCCCCTACCCATCCCCCTGATGTCTGTCACTTCTCTTGAGCACAACCATGCATATGCAATGTTTTTCATCTTTACCTAGCTTCATCCTTAATCACCCACAGTTATTCTTCTTCCAAACTGCCTACAATTTGTCTTCATTTTTCTTGAACTTGAAGCGGCAACAGCAAAGCAGTGTTCCAGGTGTGCTTTTATTCAAGCCTTTTGAGCCAGGAGCTGATCCTCTCTCCCTTTACATTCTGTGGGTCAGGCTCTTGGCATAGCCTTGTGGCCAGTGTGGCATTCCCCCTGCCTGAGAGAGATGTGGAGAGCTTAGAGAGGGCCCAGGGGAGAGCAATTCAAATAATGAAAGGGTTATGAAATTGACCTTAGGTGGAAAGCTTAAAGAAATTGGAATTATCTAACGTGGGGATTATTAAATCAAGAGTGAACTTGAAAATAAGCCCTCATATAAATAGAGGCAGATCTGACGAGGACAGTGACAGTATGTCGCTTGTCCTCCTCTTGGGGATGGTCCATATGGAAATGAATGTGGGGAAGACAGTCAGTACATGTTAGAGGTAGGACTCTAAAGTCTTAGAGATTTTCCTGAAGCACTGAGAGGTTAAGAGTCAACATAGTCAGAACGCATCAGAGGACTTAAATCTGACTCAGTTATCCTAAATTCAAGGTCAGTTCTCTAACAACTATATAATGTTAACTCTCTATTTACAACCAATGTAGGGATAGCTCCCAAGAGGCAGTATGGCTTAGTGCATATAGAACTAGTGTCATTCATCAGTTCTGTTGAGGACACCACCTTCTTTCTAGTTACCTAGCTTATTAACCTTAGAGTCATCTGAACTCTTCTCTCTCATCCAATCTGTTGTCAGTTCTACACCTATAAATGTATCTTTCATCTTCCTGGAGGAGTACTTAAAAGCCATCCAGTCTAACTTTCTCACTGATAGATGTGGACACTGAGTTCTAAGGAGAGTAGGTGATTTGAACATTTACGCAGGTAGCAGTTGTCAGATTTGAACCAGATTCGTCAATGGCAGAGCCAGCAAGCACTTTCTTCATGGTATCATGTGTCTCCACTCACATCTATTACCTAGTTCAGATCCTCATCACTTCTCAAATGGACTATTGAAATAGATTTCTAATTGGTCTCCCTCTTTCCAGTCTCTTCCTTCTCCAATTCATTTACTACATAAATGCCAGACTAACGTTCCTAAAGCACATGCTTAACCGTGCCACTCTCCTGCCCATGAAGTTCCAGGGGCTCTCTCTTTCCTCTAGGGCAAACTCAAATGCTGCACCTAATCCAGCTTCTGCCTTCTCCAAGTTCCTGTCCTTCATGTACCCTATGGGTCAATCAGATTGATCTACTTGCTGTTTCCTTATTCTTAACATTTGATCTTCTATCTCCCAGGTTTTGCACAGCCTCTCATACTTGAAATGGACTCTCCCATTGATTCATAATCCACAGCATCTTTCCAAGTTCTGCTCAGTGCCACCTTCTCCAGGCATCCTAATCTGATTTCCCTTGGTATTAGTATCCTCCCCACCCTTTCATTCTCTGCCTGGAAATTACATCAGACTTTGTATAGAATTTTTTGTTCAATATATCAAATATGTTGTTTTTCTCCTATAGAATGGTATCTCTTTAAGGGCAGAGACTATATTGGGCACATAGCAGGATGAATATATACTTGTTGAATGAAGGTTAAATATGTAAAATGAAGAATTATCAATAGGTGATCTCTAAGGTGTCTTCCAACTTGCAATTCTTTCTTCTAAAGACTCATAGCTTTGTGCTACTCTAATCAAAGATGATAATGAACCATTTTACTCTTCTAAGGATAAGGTCCATCTTTGGGGATGTGGAGAGCAATCTGGCTATGTCCTGGGGCATTCTGTCACCCCTGGAGCAGTCCTAGTGTCCTTGGGACAGGTTGAGGCTTTGATGGGAGTGAGAGGCTCCATATTGGAGTGGGGGAGGGGCAGAAGACTGGGAAACACTAAGATAGGGTGAATGAGAAATGGCACCTTAACAGGCAATACCATCTCCTGCCGAGTTGATAAACACAGAGGAAAGTACCCAGGGGGAGGAGGAGACTATCAGAGTGGCTGGGGAGAAAGGGAGAGAGAGCCTCATGTCTCAATGGGAAAGCTGCAGCATTTCCTCTTTGGTTTGATTCTGGTTAGGTATGTCAGAAACAGAATCGTTCAGCAAATAGCGTGTTGGGGGTGGATGGGGTGAGGGAATGGAGGAAAGGAGGAAATCAATTGGTTTTCATATCTATTGATTTCTTTCAATGAATCACTGTGGAAATGGAAAGGGAAGGGAAAGGAGGAGAAAGGAAAGACTTCAAAGGATGAGTTAGTGGGAGGGGGAGGAGAGTGATGGCAGGAATTCAGGCTGAGGTTCAAATCCAGGATAAAGAACAGTGTCAGCTGATGCTTAATTAACCCCTAGGAGCATAGGAAGGGCATTAGAGTCTATTTTCTGAAGAGGCCCCCTTGGTGAGAAAAGGACTCTCTATACATGGATTAGAGCACATTTTAGAGTCAAATTGTCATTCCTTCTTCTGGGAAAGATGATATAAACCACCTAGGATGTGCAAATTAGACTCTGGTCATTTTAAGCCTTCCCAACTCCTGTTAATATTTTTGTGAGCATAGATCATACACCATGGAATGTTAGAGCCCATTCATAGAATCAAAGGATGATTGTTACAGTTCAATGCACAAAGTCAAAGGATGTTGGTCACATCTTGTGACTCTTTGGTAAGAAGTAAAGGGTTAATAGTCAGGGAGTGTGAGGAGAAAGAGAATGGCTAAGTCCTAGGTGGCGTTGCTTTGGGTAAGTAGACAAAGAATTAAGGGAGAAGAGTTGTGGAGTGTACAGATTATTCAAGGGATGGTTTGTAAGCATTTGAAAAGGGAAGTCACATGTACTATCATACAACATGGGTTTGTCAAGAATAAATCATGTTAAGCTAACTTAATTTCCTTGTTGATAGGGTTACTGAGTGGTTGGTCAGGAGAGTGTTATAGATATGCTGCTGTTTAGTCATTTTTAGTCGTATCTGACTCTTTGTGACCCATTTGGAGTTTTCTTGGCAAAGATACTGGAGTGGTCTGCCATTTTCTTCTCCAGTTCATTTTGCACATGAGGAACTGAGTGACTTCCCCAAGGTCACACATAATCTGAATACATATCTGAGGCTGGATTTGAATATACTCAGTAAGAAAAGAGAATAAATTTCTATCTGAGTCCATGGCAAGTCAAGAGATCCCACATACTCACTTTGGTGGGCTACTGTCTTTTTCCAAAGTCCTCAGTGGTTCTTGTGTCTTACAATGGTAAACTGGTTGGGTTCCCAGAAAGCAAGAAAGAATTGGAGATCTCCCTTTCAAATGAGTGATCACTTGCTAGAAGATCCTCCTAGAGATTCTATGAGGCAACTAGGAGATGCAGTAGCTAGAGTGGATAAAATGCTTGGCCTGGAGTCAGGAAGACCTGAGCTCAAGTCTAACATTAGACACTTACTAGCTGTGTGACCTTGGAAAAGTTACTCAACCTCTGTTTGGCTCAGTTTCCTTAAATGTAGAGTAAGGATAACAATAGCACTTTCTAGAGTTGTTGTGAAGGACAAATGAAATAATATTTGTAAATCACATTTCCTGGAAATATTTTATGGGTTTTTCAAGGTCAACAAGGGGAAGGGTAGAGCATTCACTGATCACTCTTACATCTTGGCTTAAGGAAGTTCAAGTAGGTGATTTACAGACATTTAATTTTTGGGTTGATAGTCTCAGGAGCAGCTGCGGCAGTTACCTGGGGCTCCGGGTTCTCTCTGTCTCGGTTCTGCTGTGCTCCCATCCTGGGCTGATATGCCCAATATTCTGCAATGCAACTGCTGCCTCAGACTGTCCAGGGCTTCCTGCTTGGCTCTGCCATGGCGGACCACACTGGTACAACCTGTGCGCTATGCACTCTTCCAGCCCTGTCAGTCAAAACTCCTTACTGAGTCTTTTTGGGTTTGAAAAGACATCCCTAATCGTTTCCCATTTTGCCTTTCTGTCTCCCGTCTTCTTCTGGGAGCATCTGGGCCAGGTTATGCAAATTATCCCCAGGCTGCTACCCCAAGTTCTCCAGAAAGGAGGTGGAGGCATAGCACTAACTCCTCTAAACAAAAATGCCTGTTCTGAGGCTGAACAGTCTGGCCTAAGCAAGTAGGAGATTTTTGTTTTCCCTGTTATGGCATAGTTAGGATGATTCAAAATTGTTGAATATGAATGACTAAGCCCAAAGAGTATTGATTAATAGATGAATGACAGTTGAGAAGAAGGCTTCTAGTGGAAATTCACAAAAATCTGTCTTTAGCCCTTTTCTGTTTGACATTTTTTTTCAGTGACTTAGATGGAGGCATAGATAGCAGGCTCATCAAATTTGCAGACGACAGAAACTAGCAAATACATTGGATGACAGAACTGGGAACCAAAAAGACTACAGAAGGCTGTATTAAGGGCATGAATCTAAAAGAGATCAAATATAATAGAGATAAATGGGGAGTCTTTATACTTTGATTAGAAAAATTAGCTTCACAAATCAAGATGGGGATGGTATAGCTAGACAACAACTGATGTAGAAAAGATCTGGAGCTTTGAGTAGACTGTACATTCAGGGTAATATGGCAGCCCCAAATAGCTAACACATAGTGAGGCTGTATTAATAGAAGCCCAGTTTTAAAAGGATATTGACTGACAAGAGGGGCATGCCAGGGAATGGTTTTGGCATAACAGGGAGTCTCAATACCATTTAACGATCTGTTATTGAAAGTGAGGTTGTATATCTGAAGAAGAGAAGACTTTGGCTGGGCCCTGACAGCTGGCTTCACATTTTTGAAGATCTATCTGTAGGGAAGGGAAATCTGACTTTGGTGCTGACTTTCTCATTTCTGGAGGTCATCCAGTAGAGGTGGGATGGCCATTTATTTGATGCTGTTGCAGAAGGGTATTCATGCTTCAGGTTAGATTAGATGATCTTTGAAGTCCCCACCTTTGAGATGCTATGATTCTAAGTGGGTTGGAGAGAGACAAAGAAGCCAGTGTAGATAAGCTGACTCAGAAACCCTTAGTGTGATTTATCAGGAATCTGGCAGAAGTGCTGGATGGTCAAGAACAGAATCTGGGCCACTTGCCCACTTGACTTTCTTTTAACAGAGAAGAAGCCACCTTGTTCCTTACCTTGTTCTATAGCTAATTTCAAAGCCAGAAAGAGCTGGGTTCAAATCTTGCCCTCACACATATGGGTTATGTAATAGGAAGTTACTTCACCTCTAGGAAATGCTTTATGACTACTAATTGTAGAGAAAGTGCCAAGCTGCATTGGTAGAGGGAGTTTTCCCACCTGGGGGTTCTTGGTACTAATATAATCAGTTTCTATCTGTGTCCCTACAGGAAAATAATGACTCCTGGGGATATAAGGGAGATAGTATTCTGGGTATAAATTTGCCAGATTTTGGGTGAATTAACAACAGTTAAGGTTTCTTGCTGCTCTTAAACTTTATCATACTGGTTGAAGATATTAAATAATTTTCCCCCCAGATTGTGCTTGTTTTTATCCTTTTAGCTCCTGCCCCTCACTCTAATCTTGACCCTTGGGGGGAATCTGTCTTCCCTGCAAGTTCACCCTATATTCCCCTTAAATTCCAGTCTGAGCTCTTTCTCTCATCTTCCTTGGTCCCTTGAGAAACAAGAACCTTTTCTAACCTGGACCCATGTCTACCTTTTAACCTCAGGCTGAAACACATCTTCTCTCCTCAGTGCTACTTGAAGACTGACTAGACATTTCCAAACTCAGTCCACAGAAATCCCTGAACTAACTGTTCCTGTGCTCTGAGCATACTGTTTCTAACCTTTCATGGTGGTATCCCTCCCAACAGAGGTACTCAATAAATATTTGTTGAAGGAATACATCAATGAGCATTCAGCTCCTTTGGTTTCACTTTTCTTGTGGACTGATTTTCCTGGTCTCTCTCATCTCCATTAGCTCATCTTGAGTTTTCCCCAGCTCCCAGCCAAGGCACTTCATAACCCTGCCATTTTGCCATCTTCCTTGACTTTGCCTCTCTTTCCCTACCAGTATTAGTATCTTGTAGATCAGAGCTGCAGAGAGTTCCCTCCTGCCCTGGGTAGTTAATCCACACAGCTTTGGGGCTGAGCAGTCTTGATTAATAGTCAGCTTACCTAATTCACAATACCCAGTTGGCACCAGACCATGCTTCATGCCATCCACCTTGGATATTTTGACATCTTACCCTTACCCCACATATGCAGTTGCCAAATTCTGCCGTTTCTATCTTCAAAACATCTGTCTGATATTAATTCTTTCTATCCACACAACTACCACCTTATTTCCATCCCTTATCACCTCTTCTTTTAAGGAGTTCTATCTCTGTACTCAGGTGGATTGGGTTTGGTCCTGGCAGCACCAGGCTATGAAAGAAGACTCATCATATCCCCACCACTTTCTTTAACAAAGCTTAGTTTTGTCTCATGTCTAAGGCTCCCTCAAAAGGAATTATTAATGATGTCACTGCTAGAAAACCAGATCAGATACAGGACAGTTATTTATTTCCTCTGGAGCAGCTAGGTTGAGCAGTGGAGAGAGCGCTGGGCCTGAAGACAGGAAGACTTAAGTTCAAATCCAGCCTCAGATACTGCCTAGCTATGTGACCCTGGACAAGTCACCTAACCCTGTTTCTCTCAGCTTCCTCATCTATAAAATGAGCTGGAGAAGGAAATGTAAACCACTCCAGTATCTTTGCCAAAAAAATGCTAAATAGGATCACAAAGAGTTGAACATGACTGAAAAATGACTGAACTGAATATGTTTCCTGTAACACAAAAAAAATGCTTAAACATAAGAGACTCATGAGCACACATTGCTAAATACTTAGAGTACTATACAAATGCTTAAAGCATGAATAGTCATTTCCTATTCATCTTTGATCTGCCATCTGAACAGCTCACTCATATTCCATATCTCCTGGAAAACCTGCCATATATATATGGCTCATTCTCTGCCAGTGATCATCTTGTCTTCCAAGAAGTTATAGCTTCAAGGAGCGTCTCTTGTAGGGTAGACTGAAGGACTCAGAAGAGTTCCTGACCTCACAAACTCATGTGGCTGCTGCCAAGGTCAGCCGTGCCCAACTCAGGGTTGGTTCACCTGTGCTCGGGGAAAGAAGCAAAAAGCTGAGCTATATATTAACAAGAAGTCCCTGGTTCTGAGGGCTTCACAGGATGACCATTGTTATACCTATATAGACATTTTAAGAAGCTGGCTATATACTAGAAAATTTGATCAGTAGAAGACCTAGGTCCGAATCTTGATTATGTTATTTACTATTTATATGACCTTATATAAGTCATTTAACTTCTCTGGGTCTCAGTTTCCTCATCTGTAAAGAGAAGGGATTGGACTCAGTAATAATAATGGTGAACATTTATATAGTGCTTATTATGTGACTAGCTCTGTGCTACACATTTTCGAATAATTCTTTCATTTGGTCCTTGCAACAACCCTGGGAAGTAGGTATCATTATTATCCCTATTTTACAGATGAGGCAACTGAAGTAAACAGAGGTTAAGTACTTGTCCAGGGTCACACTGTAGGAAGGATCTGAGGCTAGATTTAAACTCAGGTCTTCCTGACTCCAGACCGAGTTCTCCATTTGCTGTGCTATCTCACTGCCTTAGATGACCTCTAAGTTCCCTCCCACAGCTATACCTGTTATTGTATGATTACATTATATTTCTTGAAGTTGTGGATGGTTCCAGAGTTCTCAGTTCTCAGTTCCAAGGTCTAGTCACTCTTCCAGTCAGGTGTAAAGTTTGCTTACAATAGATGCTCTGTGATTCAGGAGCACTGACAAAAATATTTCTCCATGACTCTGAGGTCTCATATTCAATCTGTGAAGTTCTTCTGAATCCATTTTTATCCCTGGGGCATGGCAGTGCTTTGAAATGCTAGCAGAGAAGTTTTCTCAGTTTTGAAGCCCTGAATTCCAATAGACAGACATGCTGTCTGATGCAAGCATTTGAGTTTTCCATGAAAATCTTTGGGTGGGGCAACTAGATTTGTAATAACAGATTTGTAAACTTGTGTGCATTGGATGTGGAAGGCTTGCAGACCAAGGCAATTTGCTTCCACACTTTAAGGGTGGAAAGTGACACAGAAAGCCCTGATTCAGGTGTTCCCTGCTCAATTACTTTCTCTTTGAAGACTCTGTCTCTTAAACAGATCTAAAGATATGGCTAATGAATTTCATTGCAGTCAGAAAACCAGTGATGGGAGTCATAATAGTATGGGGTAATTCTAACAAAATCACAAAAATCTCAGCCTTGGAATGGGCCTTAGGGTAACCTCATCTAACCTGAATAGGAACTCCCTGCACTACATCTGATAATGAGTGAAAAACCTTCCATTTTAGCCAAACAAGGACACTCCCACTGAACAGTTACTTGAACTGTCAACTTCCAGATTAAAAGTTTGACACATTCATTCTATCCACTCAGTAAGAGTTTTAAAGTACTAACTCACCAGCCCCTGTGCCAGATGGTCAGCAAGACCATGTAGAATAGCATTTATCAGGCTTTTTGGTCTCAGGACTCCTTTATACTCTTAAAAATTATTGAGTCCCTATGTGGGAAAGTTAAGATATTAGTGCATTGTTGGTGCAGTGGAGAGCTGATTTAGCCGTTCTATATAGCAATGTGGAACTATGTCCAAAGATCTATAAGACCATGCATACCCTTTGACCCCACAGTACTACTATTAGGTCTGTATCCCAAAGAGATAAAAACAAAGAGGAAAAGGACCTATGTGTAAGAAATGTTTTTATAGCAGCTCTTTCCTGGCAGCAAAGAATGGGAAATTTAAAGGATGCCCATCCATTGAGGAATGGCTGAACTAGTTGTGGTATATGATTGTGATAGAACACTATTGTGCTAGAAGAAATAATGAGCAAGATGTTCTCAGACAGATCTGGAAAGACATACATGAACTGATGCAAAGTAGAGTGAGTAGAACCAGAACATTGTACGCAGTAACGGCAATATTCTAGTATGATCAATTGTGAATGACTTAAGTGTTCTCAGCAAAGCAGCAATGCATGACAACTCTGATGAAAAATGTCATCCATTCCCAGAGAAAGAACTGATGGAGTCGGAATGCAGATCGAAGTGTACTTTTAAAAATTGTCTTCATGTTTCTTGTTTTTTTTTTGGGGGGGGAAGGGACTATGTTTTCTTCCATAACATAACTAATATGGAAATGTGTTTTGCATAACTATACAGGTATAACCTATATCAAATAGCTTGCCTTCTCAATGAGGGGGAAGGGGAAGAAGGGAGAAAATTTGGAACTCAAAATGAAAAATAAAAGAATGTTAAAAATTGTTTTTATATGTAATGGGGAAAGATAAAATATTAAATAAAGTTTTAAAAATTGTTGAGCCCTAAAGAACTTTTATTCATGTGGGTTATATTGGAAGCTAGGGATACTAGAATTATAAAGATGAGTAGGGAGAGCATTGCAGGTATGAGAGACAGCCTATGCCAAGCCACTATTGATTGAGCAGTTCTCTGAGTCTGAAGACTCAGAGTTGGAAAAAGCCTTGGGGTCCCTTGGAGGAGAGACTGGCCCCCCTTCCCTTCACAACTTCTGTTGCTGCTGCAGCTACTTCTACCCCTAGCACTATCTTTAATATTGCTAATACTCACATCAGCTAGCTCCAATGAAGAATGCTAGACTTGGAGTCAGGGGACCTGACCTAGGCAACTGCTGTGCTCTAGGCAAGTCACAGCCTTTCTGGGCCAGTTACCTCTCTCATGGTTATTGCTTTCCTCTGAGAGTACCTCCTATTTACTATAGACACACACGTGTGTGTATGTATACGTACATATATATATGTGTGTGTGTGTATATACATATAGTCAGTTGGACATTTCTAACCTGTTGTCATGTGGGCATCTTGAACTCATTGTGTCAAAAAACAATTAAACTTATCTTACTTTATCATAAATTTTATTACTCAAATATCTTTCTAACTTCTCTATTTCTGTTGAGGGTCTCTCTCTCTTGAAACACACACACACTATATATATATGTATATAAGTGTGTATATATGTATATATATGCATATAGGTGTATATATGTATAGACGTACGTAGATATATATATGTGTATATATATAATATATGTATATATTCTGTGAATGGATGCACATGTATAAGCTAATGTGCACATGTAACACATAATATTTACATGTGCACACACGCACACTATATATGTACATATTTGTGTATTGTAGCTACATAGTTGTTTGCATAGTGTATCGCCCATTTGAATGTGATCTCTTTGAGAAGAGGTACTGTTTTTGTTTTTCTTTGTATCTCCAGCATGTAGCACAGTACCTGGTATATAGTAAGTGCTTAATAAATGTTCGTTGTGGGACTAAACGACCCCTCATATTTCTTCTAGTTCTAAATCTGTGGCTGTATGACCGTTACTACTACTACCATGTGTACTATTGCTGCTACCACCTGGATCATGCTTTATTGTTTACAGGTACAGTCCAATACATTGTGAGGCATGACAGCTCAGTCTTCTAGGAGGGCTTGGATATGGGAATGATAAGGACTGACATTTATGTAACAAACTGGTGTGAAACTTGGGTGGAGATCTGGGAGGAGACATAAATTTGACCCAATCCCAGAAGACCTTGGTTGAAGCATCTCCTGCCTAAAGGCAGTACAGATTGGGGAGGCATTATAAACCTCAGAGTTTAGTTGTAAGGCTGGTGTACAACTGGGAATCATACCAGTATGTCCAGGATGTATATCCAGAATGCTTAGGATGGACAGGAACAGTGACCATCATTCTACCCCTTTGCTGTCAGGTTGGACTGCATAGCTTATAGCCTATTCTTAAAGCTCCCAGAGCAAGGAGCTTCCCATTTTTGTCCATATCAATGCCATCTGTACAGTTTGTTGTTGCTGCTGTTGAGTTGTTTCCAGCAGTGTCCAACTCTTCATGACCTCATTTGGGGTTTTCTTGGCAAAGGTACTGGAGTACCAGTTTGCATTTCCTTCTCCAGTTCATTTTATAGATGAGGAAACTGAGACAAATAGGGTTAAGTGACTTGCCCAGGGTCACACAGCTAGTAAGTGTCTGAGGCTAGATTTGAACTCAGGTCTTCCTGACTCCAGGCTCAGTGCTCTATCTTCTATGGTGCCTGATAAATATTAATTAATGATAATATTGATGACAACTGTGATGACGATAACTGTTCCTTCTCGGTCTCCTTTAGTGGATTATCATCTATGTCATACCTCTTATATGTGTGTTCTCCAAGGCTCTGTCTTAGGTCCTCTTTTCTTCTCTTTCTATACTTTATCTTTGAATACTTTCATTAACTCCCTGTGATGCATAAATTCATTTAGGACATTCTGACCTCACTCAGCATGCCTCCAATCTGACTCTAATTAGTCTTATTCCTAGTTAGACATTGAAGGACTGTTTATGATGTCCGCTAATGGGGAGGACTGGCCATCCCTCCTGGAATCAGACATTCCTAAACAGAAATGCTCTCAAGGATGTTTTAAGAACAGCTCCTTTTCCACTGATCAGGCATTTAATTGGCAAAATGCCTTTTTGGTTAGAAGGAACTACTAAAGGTGGGTTGTCCTGAGCTATCTTTGGGAGCACGACACTCCCCTCCACCCCTTGGTATGGATGTGTAGCCTGGGATTGTCCCCTTGGGACTCTGGAGGCTGACCTGAGACTCTCTAGCCGTATGTTCCAGATGTAGATAGTTCCCAATTGTGGTACTATTGGATACCTATTGAGACTTACTGATTGTGGCCTAACTGTTGAGATCTACTGATTGAGATCTATGTTATTGTTCACTTACTGATTGAGACCTTTATTATTATTTCATTAATAAATATTAGTACTACATATATGTATCAAACTTGAGACTCGGTGTCATTGCTAAACCAATCTGAACTGAAACTAAATTAAGCTGCAGCAAAGAAGTTTGCTTCACAATACACTCCCAAAGATATGATTCCCAGATGTATGTATCTGTCATGAGTCTCTCTTCTGAATTCTAGTTCCTCCTCACCAGTTGTCAGTTGGACATTTCCAACTTGATGTTATAGGGACATCTGAAACTCAACATATTCAAAACACAACTCATTATCTTAAAAATTCTTAACTTTATTAACTTTCTCTCTCTGTCTCTGTCTCTCTCTTTCTCTCTCACTAACTTCTCTGTTTTTGCTGAGGGCACAACCATCCTTCCAGTAACTCAGGCTCACAACCTGTCAGTCTTTGACTCTTACCTCTCGTTCACCCCTTCTGCCCAATCAAGTATCAAGTCTTGCTGGTCCTATTTCTGCAATAACTCTCACATCTGTCACGTTATTGGCTACTGCCCTCATTCTGAACTTCTTCATCTTTTACCTGGATGATTTCAATAGCTTTCTCATTCGTCTCCCTGTTTCCGCTCTATTTTTTTCTCCAATCTGTCTTCTCTGGAGCAGCCATGGTGATATTTTTAAAGCTCAGCTCTGAGCTGGTCACTCCCCCTTTCAACAAGGAGTTCCTTTCATTCCCTTTTGCCTCTAGGATAAAATACAAATTCTTCTGTTTGGCATTTAAAGTCTTCCACAATGTGAATCTAATCTACTTTTCCAGGCTTGTTAAATATTATCCCCTACTTATGCTCTTTACATTTCAGTCAGATTGACCTATTCGCTGATCCTGCTACTTCATATTCTATCTCCCATCTCCACACCTTTGTACAGGTTATTCTACTGTGCCTGGAATGCTCCGGCTCCTCATCTCTGCTTCCTAGAATCCCTTGCCTCCTTCAAAGCAGGACTCAGATGTCACCAGGTCCTAGGTGAGCCTTTTTAATAATAACCTCTCTTGCCAGTACCTTCCCTAGAAGTTACTTTCTATTTTCCCTATGCACACGCTCCATGTATGGCTGCCCTGGCTTCCTCCTAGTCCTAGCTAAAAATCCAACTTTCTATAGGAAGCCTTTTCCAACCCCTCTTAATTCTAGTGCCTTCTCTCTGCTGACCATTTCCTATTTATCTTATGTAAAGCTTGTTTGTATGTGGTTATTTGCATCTTGTCTCCCTTACCTGATTGAGAGCTGCTCCAGAGCAGGGACTATCATGTCTTATCCTTCTCATTTAGCAGAGTGCATGTAGGAGGCACTTAATAAATGTTATTGACTAACTCACATAGAATTCTAGTTCCTTGATGATAGGGATGGTTTCATTTTTACCATTGTATCCTCGCTGCTCAGCATAGTTCTTGCCCATTAAGTAGCATGTACTTAATAAATGAATATTTTTTGATTGATTTATTGATCTCTTTCTCTTGGGTATTAGTGTGAGTCAATCCTGCCAAATCTCCACAGCTCCAACAGCGTATTTTATTGTGGTTGTTCTGACACTGACCGCCTAGTTTGAATTAGTGGAAATTGAATAAAGGGCCTTGAGATCAAATCCAACTCTGTTATATTGTATTTATATAATGCTGAGAAAGTTACTTTGTTTCATTTTCCTCAGCTATAAAATAGCTGGTAGGTGATACTGTATCTCTAGTTCCTTCTAAGGGCTAAATCCCATGCTTTTACAAAGAGGCAGTGAGATAGAGTAGAAAGAATACCGGTTTGGGTTCAAATCTTAGTCCTGAAGGATCTGACCTATGAGACCATGGGTAAGTCACCTACTCTCTCTAAGCCTCAGTTTCCTGACCTGGAAAATGAGAGAATTGGGCTAGATGATGTCTTGGTCCCTTCCCACTCTAAATATATGCTCATCAACCCAACACATCTAAAACCAAACTAATCATTTTCCTCCCTACGTTGGCTCTCCCTCCTACTTCCCTATTTCTGTTAATGGCACCATTGCCTTTATTGTGCTTCATGGCAATTTGGAATAAATGGTAAGCTGTTTAAGTAAATGACTGTAATTACTATTACTTTCACACAGCCAAATTAAGCATTTCTAGGGTTAGCTAGAGAAGAGGAAGAAGGAGAGAGAAGGAGGCCCGGGCATAACAGATGTTATTCTCAAGCTCTTCTCAAGGTTCCTGAATCCTTAGGTTGAGGGGATTCAGGTGTCAGGGGGCTCTCCATTTCTTCCGCTTATCATATCCCCAATCCACACTTTGGTGAGGGGCAGGATGAACACTGTGCTTTTACATCCTGATTGGTTAAATACTATATGCCCCTCCCCTTTCTGCCCTGGGAATCATCTCCCATTCCCTCAAAAGGAGCCAATATTGGAATAATGGGGGAAGATACCTTGGACTCCATGCAGGAAATCAGTGGAAGAATGGGAAATAAAAAAATGATGTCTGTGCCCCTTCTGGCAGGGAGGCATAAACTCTCCCTTCTCCTTCACCCTCTAGGGTAATTTCTCAGCTCCCCAATTATAATACGAATCCAGGGACTTTCAGGAGAGCATCATAACATCCTTCACTTCTCTTATTAGCTTTCACAAATAAACATATCCATGTACAAATATAAGCAAAAATAATTTCAAGTTCACTGCCAACTCCTATATCTGATGTGCCTTGGGCAGCTGTTTGCTCCTTCTGGCAGGGGTTAGTGTAGCTCTATGCAACTGCTCACTTCATACATGCCATAGACTTTTCTCCCAACCCTTGTAGCTGTCCATAGGACTGATCTTCCTGAGCAGAGCAGTAAAGAAGAGCCGCAGGTTCCCCCAGGGATCATTGAATTCTCCATCTATCTGGTTTTGTCACTAATTACCTGTGTGCATTAAAAGACAAGGGAAGGAGCTGGGAAGGAAATAAGCATCTGTATAGTACTTATCAAGTGCCTGGTGACTGCATTAGGTGCTATTTTACAAATATCTTTTCATTTGATCTTCACAGCAACCTTGGAAGGTAGTTGCTGTTATTATTCCCATTTTTATAGATGAGGAAACTGAGGCAAAGAGGTTAAGTGACTTACTCACGGTCAGACAGCGTCTGAGACCAGATTTGAACTCACTTCCTGACTCTATGTCCAGTGCTTTATTCATTGTATCACAATGTCTCCATTTTCCTCATCTGTAAAATGGGAATCAATGAAAATTGGAAATATTTATTGAGCATATTTATTATCTGCAAGGCAGTGTGGGAAATACAAAGACTAAGACATATTCTTTGCCTTCAGGGATCTTCTAGTCAAGTAATGCCTTCTCTACCAATAACAATTTACATTTAGATAGGTTTTAAGGCTTACAGAATCATTCTTCATAAACAGAACCACACAACAAGCCTGTGAGGTAGATGCTACTATTACCCTCATTTTAAAAAAAGATGGAAATTGAGGTCCCCAGAGACTACCTCTTACCTACAGCCACACAGCTAATTGATTCAAACTCAGATCTTCTTGACTTTAAGTCTAGCATACTTTCTGCAACACTAAATTGTCTCTCTACCTGCCATGCCCAGTTGTTTTGAGAATTAAATATGATTAATACACGTGGCTGTGCTTTGAAAGTTGTGCTACCCATATATTAGGTATTTTTATTAGCACTTTATTTTCAAAGTGTTTGACTGTCCCATCATGGAAAAAATAAGGAAAAAAATCCCACAAAATAAAAAAAATATTCAAAATAAATTTTTTAAATTGCCTTCAGTGCCAAGAAAGACAAGAACAATTAAAGTATTTCATGGTTCCTAGTGTCAGTGTAGCAGAACAGATAGAAAGCTGACCCTGGAGGCAGACACTTAGGGTCAAATTTTAATTCTGTTACTTCCCAGCTCCATGATGATGGCTAAAGGAAATCAATGGCCCCAAACTTCAAGTAACTTTTTAAGACTAGGAGTTATAAACAGGTTGTTGTCAGTACTAGGTTTATCTACTGCTGACACATAGTAAATGTTTAATAAAGACTGGTGGATTTATTGATCAGGATAGGGAGACCCTTTATGGATAAAGTCATCATTCCTAAGAATATCTGTAGCACATAGAGTTGAACAAAGCTTCTTTGGTCACTTCTGGGGACCCATGTGCTCAGTAATCCTTTGGTCCTGCTGATGGCAGCAGGAGGAGGATGCATGCATAAAAGAGGATTGACCAGGAAGCCAAAAAGAGTGACTCCCTCAGTTGACCTTAAAAGTATTGACTCTATTTTCTGGTACTCTCTTATATGGGGACTCTGAGACTGGCTTTTGGGTTTTCTTTTGCTCTGGCAGCTGTAACACCTACTTGTACTAGGCAACCAGTATATCTTCTGCCGAGACAAGTTTGAGCCTGAACCTTGGGTTCCTGGCTACCTCTTGTGCTTTGTGTTACTTTCTCTAAGCATAGGTGACTGAAGAGCAACTCTGAGATGGAAGTCTAGGCTTAGAGAAACTCTTGGGAGTTTGGGAGTTTGGTATCACCTAGGTTCCTTAGAGTGGAGGGCAGTAGCATTTTTTTGCAGCTACATTCTTCTCTGAGAAGATAACTACGATCTGGAGGATATGACCAAATCATACCTTGACTTGCCAGAAGACCTGGTTCTTGAGGGAGTTATTTACTCAGACAATGAATAGCCAAAATGAAGGTGAAGTGGCTGTCTTAGCAGTCCCATAAAACTGTTTCATGTTTTGATGCTTTAAGTCTCAACTTTTTGAGAGAGTATAATAGAAGTTATGGACTATTGTTTCGTATTTTAAGTCTTTGTCAATGCACAATTATGAGCCTTTTGTGTAGTAAGTATTTCTTTGTTGTAAAAGAAATAAAAGCTTGTATTTTATCTACTTCATACTGCACATTGCATGCATGTCTTTCTATTTCATTTCTGGGAGATCTTAGACATTAGTCAACTTAATATTTCTTTAAATGATTTTACCTGGTCAGGCTTAAAGAACAAGAGAGTTTGAGAAAGAGATAGATCCCTCTTTTTATAGGCCAGGCTCACCCCTGGTCTATGTGATCCCAGGCAGAGGGGCCTCTTAATGGGAGAGGGTAGCTCACAGCCCCCTGAGCCAACACCAGTCTGTTATTATATGTTGATGGAATGATTAAAGATATGAACTACTAGGAGATACTCAACTAAGTTTCAAAGGCATAATTATCCCATCATTGAACCTGAACTGATTCAAACTTGCTCAAACATTGAAAAGAACTGAGAATAAAAGGGAACAAACATCTAGAGATGGAAAGGATGCTATAGGTCCTCTGGTTCCAACCTCTCATTTTACAGAGGAGGAAACTGAGACCCTGGAAGTTGTGACTTGTCCAAGATCACATAGGTAGTAAGTTTCACAGGTGGGATATAAAAACAGGGATATTCATTGTACCACCCAGCCTCCTTGCAAATATTTTTGTAATATGATCGAGGAAGTAAGGCATTTGTCTATACTTGAGGCAGACTTTCCTCTTCATTTCAGCCTCAATTTTAGCCTCATGGTCAAAACATAGAATGTGTGGTTTTAGCCTCAACATTGAAGCATGTACTTAGAATAATAATAGCTCATTTATATAGTCTTTAAGATTTTGAAAGATTGTTCTGCAAATGTTTCCCCCAAGTCATAGACCTACAAATTTTGATTTCTTCTGTCAGTTGTTCCCAGGACCTTAAAAAAAGGGCTAGAAGTATTTTTTCCTAAATCAGAGCAGACTAAAAGGATGGATTTATCTTCTGGGAGCAAACATTCTCCTGTGATGTAGAGTCTGTGGAATATATTTCTGTAAATGAAAGAATGTAAAAAAGTAAAACTTGGAAATTCATCACATCATTATTTCAACACATGCTTCCCTACAAAAATCTACCTTTTAGTTTCTCCCAATAGCAGTCTGTCCATCTCTGCTTTCCTTCTATGTTACTGCAGGGCCATCCTCCCACGGCCTGACTTGTCTTTGGATTTTGCCTTAAATCTCTAGCCATTGATATTTTTTCCTTTCCCTTTGTGCAGATGATACTCCAGCTGATAACTTATCCCTTCAACAAGATCTTGGTCAATACAAGCAGCTGGGCTCAGCTGTCAGTTTCCTGGTGCCTTATCCTGTGGTTGGGTTGGAGATTTCTTTGGAACTCTCACAGAAGGACTTTTCCTCCCTGGCTGCCTCATCCCTTTGCCCCTTCTTACTGTCCTCCTGCCAGCCACAGTGACCTTGTTAAGAAGGCTGCCTGAAATTCTCCCTACCTGTGTCCCAAACTCAGCCCCTAGGGCCATCTGGGAAATCATCTCTTGCTCTTACTTAGTGCACATCAGCTAGGCTGAAATCAGAAGCTTTGCTGAATTGGGCAGATGCTGAGTCTGCAACTTGCTATGGGACAAATTCCACAAAGCAGTTTTCCTTACTGATCTTGAAATCAAATTACCTGTGTAAAGCTAGGAGTGGGGAAAAGGGGTCCCCTAAGAAAGAAGGCTCTTTACTCAAGTCCCAGATGCACCAAACATTATTTCGTAGAATCCCAGGATTTGGAGTAGGAAGAGGCCTAAGAGATTGTCTAATCCAATTCCATCATTTTATAGTTGAGGAAACTGAGGTCCAGACAGGTGGTTTGATTTGCCAAAGTCAATCTGTTGGTAAATAAAAGAGTCGGAATCAGAACGTTAACAGAACAATGTAACTAGTGTTTTACACAGGACACTAAAATTCAGAGGATTCTGGCAGCAGGTGCTACTTTGGCAGGTTAAAACAACTGAGCAAAATAAACTAGTTAAAACAGGAAGGTACTCAATGCTGAGAATTCCTCCCTACATTCTTACCAGGCTCCTTCCCAGACCAATTCCCCCCTTTTCTTTTCATTGCAGCAGCCTTTCACACAGTGATGTTGTGATTTACAGGAGTCTGTGTTCTAGGATCTTTGTCTAACCCCAGTGGGGTGGTATTACCAGGCCTCTACCTCCTCTACTTCCCAGAATCTTATATTCTGAGGTTTAAGATATTTTTCTGTGATCTCTCCGTTATCTTTTTTCTTTGCCGCCTTCTTTGTGGTTCTCCCAATTGCAATTTGTGCTTCTTTTGCCCTGGGTATCAGAATTACTAGTTTTTGCTCCAGCCAGCGTTAAAACCCAGATTCTTTTAACCAAAAGTTCAGAGTTCTATCCACTCACTGGCTGTTTCTCACATAAGGATTATGTTACAGGATTTAGGTTGAATACACTAGTCAGGCTATGAGATGGAACTGACAGGCTATTGTCCTTAATTAGCAATAAGCAAGATAAGTCAGGATTGTAGATACTGGGAATGACTAATTAGATTATGGATATTACAAATGGAAGTCTCCAAATGCAGGTGACATTTCTGCTGTGTTGTATGGTTCTTAGATGAAGAATGGGAGCAGGTATAACAGGGAGGGAACTGTCTGTCAGTAGATGCCCCTTCATATTATCTCATATTACTAGTTGTACTCATTTATGGCACAAACTTTAGGTTTCCTTGTGTGTCACCCCCTATCTCTAGCACTCTCTCTACTCCTGTAGGGACTACAGGATATTCAAGAACTTACCATTCAAATAGATAGACTGATTATACTTTCTTATTATTACTCCCTAATGCTGATGATGCTGTATGAAGGGAGGAGAATTAACATCTAGGCTCTGGACAGCTCCTTGTAGACCAGGGGCCCTCTCATGCTATTAAGGTAGAGAATATTAGAGAGATGTGAGCTAGACAATTGCATAATTAGTTCAATTTGAAACTGGTTGAATGAACCCAAAGAAAAGTAATAATGGTTCAATGTCAACCTGGAAGGAGGGCTCCAGGGGATTTTTGCTTGGCCATATGCCATTTACCATTTTAATACATGATTTGAATGAATGTATATATGGACTGCTTATTAAATCTGTAGATGACTCAGAATTATGAAGGATAGCTAATATACTCAATCAAAGCTGGGATTCAGAAAGATCTTGGTGGCTTAGAATCCTGGGCTAAATCTAATAAGGTAACATTTAATAGGGGTAAATGTGCATTCTTATACTTGGATTTCAAAAATCAGCTTCATAAGTTCAAGGTGAGAGAGGCATAGCTAGATAGCAGTTCCCCTGAAAAACATCTGAGGGCTGTAGTGGACTTCAACCTCACTATGTGTTTATAGTGAGACATGGAAGCCAAGACAGTTAATGAAATATTAGGCTATGTTTAAGGAGGCCCCATATATAGGATTAAGGAGGAAATAGTAATGCAGTATTCTGTTCAGAGCAGACCCCCTCTGGGATCTTGTGATCATTTCTGAGTACCAGATTTTAGGGTGACATAAGTTGGAAAGCTTCCAAGGAAGGGCAGTCAGGATGATGGGGGGCTCCAGGTACATCCTGTCATGTGGAAAAGGAATGACAACTATTCTTGAAGGAACTTGGAAGCAATGAATGGAATTTCAAAAAGATCCATTTGTGGTTTGGTGTAAAAAGAAACTTCCTGACAATGAGCTCTATCCAAAAGTGAAATGATCTGCCTTAGGAGTGGGGTCTCCCTCATGGAAGGTCTTCAAGCAGGCTGAATACGCACTTGTGTGTGTTGTAGAGAGACTTTTTGTTCAGGAATAGGTTAAGACTAACTGGCCTTTGAGGTCCCTTTGATTCTGTGATCTCTCTCTTCTCCTGTCCTCTCCATTTGTCTGTTCTATGTCTGTCTCATTCTCTTTCAGTATAGGCTCACTCTTCCTTTTTATTCACTTCTTTTTCTGTCTCTCTTTTTTCCTTCCATTCTCTCTTTCCATATTATACTACACACACTCTACTCCTTTCTTCCTTGAACACTCTTTGCTTCTTGATCCTCTTTCCATACACCCAGCGATTGACCTCTTTCATCATGCCTCTCATACCAGCATTGAGGAAATATCCTATTGTCTCTTGAATAGATCTATGAAACTGAAGGCATCTATATCTAGGCATGATCTCTGGAGTTCTGTTGTTCCACCTTTCAATCTCCAGCCCCTCTCTGGTATTGTCATAATTGAGTGGGGGTTCCCAGCATTCATGTATCTGAGCCAGAGAGCACTTGTTTATTTCTCTTTTGAAATGTTTTTAAAAATGCAAGGCATGCTATAGATATAAGGTATTTTGGTCAGATTCAAAAGGGAAAGGAGTAAGAATTGTCATTTATTTGTGGGTGGGAAATAAATGAGAGGAAAATGATTAAAGAGTGTGAGCCATCTTCTCTATACACAAATGTGTATATTGTGGTATGTTGGAAATAATACTGGGCTGGAAGATGAAAGACCTGAGTTCTCATCCTAACTAGCTGTGTGATTTTAGGTGAGTCAAATCACCTGTTTCCTCAATTGTAAAGTGAGGGGGTTGGAGTAGGTGACCTAACATCCCTTCTAGATCTAACATTCTGTGATTCTTTAAAGATGAAGAAAGTCAGATTTCAGGGCAGGAGAGGCTGGGTAACCTGACTCTAAAAACAGTGCCACGGTTTTGGAATTTAATTCCAAGGTCCAAAAGGAATCATGGGTGAAGAGTTGAGGAGCCACTGAAGGAGTACTTTGTCAAGAGCTTTATAATGTGCCCGATGGTTATCTTGCCAGTTGCAGGTCTGCTTTCCATTCCCAACAGTGGCATTTGATGCCTCTGTACGGTATATTATAGACTAATTAAGTCTGTTAATGATAACGACACTCCAGTAAGCAATCTAAAGGATTCTCCTGCTCTATCTCTGTCACCTTCCTTTCATCAGGCCATTAAGGTGACGGGCTTAATGGAACATAGCAATCTCCCCCTCTGCCAGCCCTTTGCTTTCTCTTCCTTGTGGAGCTGGGAGTCTCTGGGGGGGATAAGCCAGATGGAGATGTAACTGCAAAGCTGGTCCAAATAAGTTCTCACTCTCCTGCCCTACATTCACAGCTTGGTCACCTGACATTCTTAGGAGGAATTCTTTTCCTTTCCATGTCATGATATAGAGAAGCCAGTCCAATGAAGGGATGTGGTTACTTAGGGACTGGATGCTCAGTTATCATAGGGTTCCCAAGGGGATATTGCAGCTAAAGGCAAGGTGGGGTAGGGGACAAAATACTCATCTAGAAAGCAGCAGACTTGACTTTTGTTCCTAGCTTTGCTTCTAAGAAGGAGTTTACTGGCCTTGGAATCAGGAAAACCTCAGTTCAAATCCTTCCTTAGACACTTATGATTGTTTGATTCTTGGCAAGTCACTTAATCTCTTAGGCTCGGTTTCCTCATCTGGAAAGTGGGGATAATAATAGCATCTGCTTCATAAGGTTGCTATGAGGATCAATTGAGATAATATCTATGTAAAGTGCTTTGCAAACCTGTTAGCTATTATTAAGTGGCTAGCTATGTGACCTCAGGCAGATTGCTTTACCTCTCTGGGCCTCAAATACTGTCTCTATAAAATGAAGAGATTAGACTCTTTGCTTCGAGCTTTATTATTCTATATACTGTGATCCTAGGCAAGGTATATTTCCAGTGCCCTGACCCAGGACAGCTCGGCATTCCATCTACTCTCTCTAGGCTCTAATTGACCAAAGATACATTGCAGAAGAAACTAGGGCAAGATTTGGACAGGCCCAGGGACAAAGTACCTTTTGTTGTTCCAAGCATCATCCTTTCCTCTGAGCTAATCAATGCCATTCTGGTCCTGCTATTTCTCAGTGCCCCAGCTTCAGAGATGCTCACAAGGAAATGACTAGGCTGGGGGTAGGAAGTATCAGACAGCCCCTTCTCCTGTCAGAGAAAGGACCCGGAATAAGCCCTATGGACCTGTGCAAAGGCTGAAGCCTGGGTGGGAGGTGGTTTGGTGGAGGAGGATAGTGGGGGAGGGGAGAATAGTCTCCATCAGTCCAAATATAATGCACATCCTTTAGCTCTTAGACATTGATCTGTCATCTTTAATTTTGGATGGAGACATACATATTGTGCATTCCTTCAAACCACAAATCAACCACTTTTTTTTTTGTCTTCCTCCTCTTTAAATCTACCATGAAGGAATTATGGTGGCTGGGGACCATCCATTTTACTGGCACCAGAGCTGAAGAGGGGCTGGGATAACAAATGTTCCATTAGAGGAAAGTAATGTACTACACTGAATGGAGATGTGCTTTCCAGGTCACCCAGTTTCTTTAATGTTGGAGAGGCAGGAAGCATTCGAGCTGATCAGAGGGGGAGGAAACTGTCAAGGGGGTGGATGTCACCCAGAGCTACATGGAGGGCATCCAGTGACTGAGCCAACCCTGGACTTCCTCAGGAACAGGGTCCGCCTGTCTGTTGCTACCTCAACACCAAACTACAGTTTCCAAGTCTGGCTTGAAACTCCCAGGCTTGTTGTTCATTCTAGAGGAACGTAAAGCAAATAGTTTATTGGTGTCTGGAAGTGTTATTTCAAAACAAGGAATCAGCATGGTGCATGAAGCATTCAGCCGTTCTACTCATTTGCTGTGTGATCTTGGTTAATGTGCTTAAATTCTCGGGGCCTCACTTTGTCACTTATAAAATGAGAAAGATGGAAAGATAACCTCAGAAAATTGCTTATAATTCTAATGATATCATTCTATTAAAGAGTTGTTTTAGGGGTCCCAGAAATAACTTGCAGGGCACTCAATAAGTAACTAGCAATTGGAAGGGGATTTCTAGCCAGGCATCCCTAAATGATCCAATGCTCCAATGTGGTTATAGCAGTGGTGGAAAGTTCCTTAATAAAGATCTTTCTGCTGGAGTCTTGGCCCTGGGACTGGGCTGGCATAAGCCAAGGGAGAGATGGCTTTTGTATATTTGCCTGCTGTGAGGAGTCAATATGCAGATTTGACTTGTGACTGGGAGGAAAGTTTGTCAAGGAACATTAGTGATTATGACATACCCATTGTTGTTTTATGGTTTGTGGGGCATATAGATGTCATGTTAAGGCATAGTCCTTGACTTTATGGAGCTCATGATAATTGTGGTGGGATGTCTCTGAGTCTCAGTTACCCCACCTGTAAAATGTGGGGGTTGGACTAGGTGGCATCATGGTTCTTTCCATCTGTAAGTCTAGGATCCATTGTGAAATCGTCCCATGATCCTAAGTCATTTCACCTGTTCACTCCTGAGGTTCCTCACCTGTAAAGTGAAGCAGATGGACTGGAATGTTTCTAAGATCTCTTCCAACTCCAAACCCTACAAACCCTACAAATGATTCTCAACACTACAAGGCAGTAGAAGAAGCATGGCACAGTGAAAAGACTAGTCTTAAGAGTCAAGGTGACTGGGTTTGAAATTCTCTTTTATATGTATACTAGATATATGATCAGGTAGCTAGGTGGTGCAGAACACCAGTGCAAGAGTCAGGAGGACCTGAGTTCAAATCTCACCTCAGACCCTCGACACTTACTAGTTGTGTGCCCTTAGGCAAGTCACTTAACCCCAATTGCCTCATCCTGGGTCATCTCTAGTCATCCTGATAAATATCTGGTCACTGGATTCAGATGGCTCTGGAGGAGAAGTGAGGCTGGTGACCTGCACAGCCCTCCCTCACTCAAAAACAAAGTCAAGTGCAAGTCATGTCATTATTTCTCTGATGGCATAGTCTTCTTTGGCAACGAAGGACGAACACACATAGATGTATGACCATGTGCAAGTCATTTAGCCTTCTAAGACTGTAAGTTACAAAATCATTAATTTAATCAATCTTCAAGCATTTATTAAGCACCTACTATGTACCAGGAACTGTGCCGAGTTCTGGGGCTACACAGACAAATATGGAATAGCACCTATTCTCAAGAAGTTTACATTCCCTCAGAAGAGGCAATGTGTAGGTAGAGAAAGAAGAAATACAAATAAACACAAGGTAGTTATACAGAGAGGGCATTAGCCACAGAGGGCCATAGACTCCGAAAGATCTTTATTAAAAAGTCATTTCTCCCAATCACTGCTAAAACCACACTGGGGCATTGGATCATTTAGGGATGCCTGGCAGGAAATCCCCCTTCCATTTCCTAGTTCCTTACATTTAAGTATTTCTGGGACCCCTAAAAAACACTCCTATTTAGAATAACATTAGAGCTGGAAACAATTGTAGAGGTTATCTTTCCATCCTTCTCATTTCATAAGTGCTAAAGAGAGGACACTAGCATTTGTAGGGGAGATCAGAAAAGCCTTAATATGGCAACTGAGCCAAGTCTTGAAAGTGGTAAGAGATTCTATGAGGTGAAGGAAACACAACCTAGGCATGGAAGGCAAACAGTACAAAGTCACCAAGTTGGGAGATGGAGTGTAATGTGTGTAGAACAGTAAGAATCCTGATTTGGAGAGACTGTACTGGGCAGAAAGGAAGTAATGTAAAATAAGGCTGGAAGGGCAGGTTTTGGCCAGGTTGGGAAAGTAAGACAAATTTGTGATATACATACTGGAAATTCCCAATGAAATCCTTCTGGGCTTGCCTCACAAATATATCATTACCTATCATATCTACACTTGCATTTATACCTACATCTTTATCTATACCTACATCTGTATCATTTATATCTATTGCTATCTATATTTATTCAGTGTCTATATTGCTGTATCTAAATATAATGATTTTGATATTATTCTCAATAAAGAGATATACCATCATTCATTTCTCTACCTATAATCTCTTCAAATGTTTGGTTCAGATCTTTTGGGCTAAAGAAATTCAGAGAGGATGGCGGAGTAGAAAGACACACATATGCTACCTCCGAACCCACTGCCCATAAAATATCTGTAAAAAAAGAACCACCGGTGAATTCTGGAGCAGCAGAAGCCACAGAACAACAGAGCGGAGGAGATTTCTGCTCCAGAGAGCCTGAAAACCTCTCGCAAAAGGTCCCTCGTGCCCTGGACCCGGAGCAGAGCCCAGCCCTGCCTTGGCGGCGCGGCGTGGAAAGGAGTGGATCCGAGCGGGCTTCAGGGACGGGATCTCTAGAGGCTGCACGGGTCCCCCACCCACAGGTGACAAGGGTTGGTGAGAGGGTCTCTTCAGCGGGTCGAGAGGGGTGTGGGGTGCCCCCATAACTCAGGCCCCCTCAGGAGGCAGCAGCGGAGGTGGGAGCAGACTGGGGCTCCCCAAGCAGGCAGGAGCCTGGATCCATTGTTGAAGGTCTCTGCATAAACCCCCTGAGGGAACTGAGCCCGTGAGGTGGCCCTGCTCCCACCTGAGCAGCTGAACTTAATCTCACACTGACTAGCAGCCCTGCCCCCACCCAAAGCCCTGAGGCTGGGGAGCAGCATTTGAATCTCAGACCCCAAGTGCTGGCTGGGCAGATCTGGAGGCAAGGTGGGGGTGGAGAGGACACTCAGAAGTCAAGTCACTGGCTGGGAAAATGCCTAGAAAAGGGGAAAAAAATAAGACTATAGAAGGTTACTTTCTTGGTGAACAGGCATTTCCTCCCTTCCTTTCTGATGAGGAAGAACAATGCTTACCATCAAGGAAAGACACAGAAGTCAAGGCTTCTGTATCCCAGCCCACTCAATGGGCTCAGGCCATGGAAGAGCTCAAAAAGAATTTTGAAAACCAAGTTAGAGAGGTGAAGGAAAAACTGGGAAGAGAAATGAGTGACATGCAAGCAAAGCATGAAAAACAAGTAAACACCCTGCTAAAGGAGACCCAAAAAAATGCTGAAGAAAATGACACCTTGAAAAATAGGCTAACTCAATTGGCAAAAGAGGTTCAAAAAGCCAATGAGGAGAAGAATGCTTTCAAAAGTAGAATTAGCCAAATGGAAAAGGAGATTCAAAAGCTCACTGAAGAAAACAGTTCTTTCAAAATTAGAATGGAACAGATGGAGGCTAATGACTTTATGAGAAACCAAGAAATCACAAAACAAAACCAAAAGAATGAAAAAATGGAAGATAATGTGAAATATCTCATTGGAAAAACAACTGACCTGGAAAATAGATCCAGGAGAGACAATTTAAAAATTATGGGCCTACCTGAAAGCCATGATCAAAAAAAAGAGCCTAGACATCATCTTTCATGAAATTATCAAGGAAAACTGCCCTGAGATTCTAGAACCAGAGGGCAAAATAAGTATTCAAGGAATCCACAGATCACCACCTGAAAGAGATCCAAAAAGACAAACTCCTAGGAACATTGTGGCCAAATCCCAGAGTTCCCAGGTCAAGGAGAAAATATTGCAAGCAGCTAGAAAGAAACAATTCAAGTATTGTGGAAATACAATCAGGATAATACAAGATCTAGCAGCTTCCACATTAAGGGATCGAAGGGTGTGGAATAGGATATTCCAGAAGTCAAAGGAACTAGGACTAAAACCAAGAATCACCTACCCAGCAAAACTGAGTATAATACTTCAGGGGGAAAAATTGGTCTTTCAATGAAATAGAGGACTTTCAAGCATTCTTGATGAAAAGACCAGAGCTGAAAAGAAAATTTGACTTTCAAACACAAGAATGAAGAGAAGCATGAAAAAGTAAATAGCAAAGAGAAGTCATAAGGGACTTTACTAAAGTTGAACTGTTTACATTCCTACATGGAAAGACAATATTAGTAACTCTTGAAACTATTCAGTATCTGGGTACTGGGTGGGATTACACACACACACATGCACATGCGCACACACACATAGAGACAGAGTGCACAGAGTGAATTGAAGAGGATGGGATCATATCTTAAAAAAATGAAATCAAGCAGTGAGAGAGAAATATATTGGGAGGAGAAAGGGAGAAATGGAATGGGGCAAATTATCTCTCATAAAAGAGGCAAGCAAAAGACTTATTAGTGGAGGGATGAAGAGGGGAGGTGAGAGAAAAACGTGAAGTTAACTGTCATCACATTCCACTAAAGGAAGGAATAAAATGCACACTCATTTTGGCATGAAAACCTATCTTACAATACAGGAAAGTGGGGGATAAGGGGATAAGCAGGGTGGGGGGGATGATGGAAGGGAGGGCATGGGGAGGAGGGAGCAATTTGAGGTCAACACTCATGGGGAGGGACAGGATCAAAAGAAAGAACAAAAGTAATGGGGGACAGGATAGGATGGAGGGAAATATAATTAGTTCTTACACAACATTACTATTATGGAAGTCATTTGCAAAACTACACGGATTTGGCCTATATTGAATAGCTTGCCTTCCAAAGGGAAGGGGTGGGGAGGGAGGGAGGAAGAGAAGTTGGAACTCAAAGTTTTAGGAACAACTGTTGAGTACTGTTCTTGCCACTAGGAAATAAGAAATACAGGTAAAGGGGTATAGGATGGAGACAAGGGCAGAGAGGGATGATAGAAGAGAAGGCAGATTGGCAGACAGGGGCAATTAGAATGCTCGGTGTTTTGGGGTGGGGGAGGGGACAAAAGGTGAGAAAATTTGGAGCCCAAAATTTTGTGAAAATGAATGTTAAAAGTTAAATAAATAAATAAATAAATAAAGAAGGGGGGGGGGGGGAGGAAAGAAATTCAGAGAGAGTCTCTATACTGTTCTCTACTTTTTCCATCCATAGAAACAACTTTGCATGCCCATAGGCAGTTACCTGAGAAGACAGCAACAGCCTCTGAGAGTCTGCCTTTATATGTTCTTGTGTGACTTTTCATGAATTTCCTGCTACCCTGGGAGAAGAAAATGCTACAAGGGGGACTCTGGAGATCTCTCATCTATGCCTAGAGACTCCTTTACCTTGGCACAAATAGAAAAATTTGTTAGATTTGATGAATAACAAGAGAGCTGTAGAATTTTAGGGCTGGGAGAAATCATAAAGATCATTCATTCCAACCTCCACATTTTGCAGATGAGGAAACTGAGGCCCAGAGAAATTAAGTGATTCATTCAAGATCACAAAGCTCATTAGTGGAAGCACTAAGCATAGAGCCCAGGTGTCCTAACTCTCAGCCCAGCTCTAAATCAATAAAAATATTCATCAAGTGACCAATGAATGTAAGGAACCATGCCAGTTGTTAGAGATAAAAATGATAATGACAAAATGATAGTTAAAATGATAGTTTGTGACAAAAATGATACAGCCATGGACCTCAGGAGAATTATGTTCTATTGGTAGATACATTATGAACATAAGCAGGATTTAAGTTAGGAGGTGAAAAGAATAAAGGAATAAATTACTCTACAAATATTTGAGTATAGAGGGTAAATTAATGACTAGGGTGATTAGGGAAGACTTCATGGAGGAGGTGGTATCTTGTCTGAGCCTTGAAGGAGAAACAAAATTCTGAAAAGTAGAGAAGAAGAGGCATCTTGGGCAAATTCAGAGGATAGAGATGGCTTGTTAGATGGGGAGCAGATAGTAGTCCATTTTAACTGGAGCAGAGCACATTAAGGAATATAAAGTGAAATAAACTTGGAAAAGTAGTTTGGAGCCAGACTGCTAGATGAAAGAGTTTGCATTTCATTTTAAATGTAGTGGGGAGCTAAACTAAAGGCTTCTGAGCAGGTGGGTTACATGGTCAGATTTGTGTTTTAGGAAGATTATTTTGGTAATCTATGAGGAGGATGATTTGGGGAGGGATGAGCCTACAAGCAAAACCAATTAGGAAAATGCTATTTTGCTAGTCCAGGTAAAGGATGATGAAGACCTTCAGTAATGGTCCTGAGAGTGGAGGGGATAGATGCAAACTGCATTCCTTAGTCAGTTTTACATTTGAATTGAAAATCCAGCACAGGCCATCTCCATCTTTGTCTTAATAGCTGGGTCATTGGCTTGTCCCATTGACTTCTTAGTCTCCCGGTTGGCCTGTGGTGGTCTCCTGGGATCCAATCTGTTCACTTAGTGGTACATCTCACTAATGTGATTATGTAAACTTATACTCTAGGAATACTATGTAGTATAGCATCTCCTCTGCTCCCAAGAAATTTAAGCAATCTACTAATAGTATCTATTTCCTCCTTACATTTTCCTTTAAGGAAGGACAAAGGAATAATGAACATTTAGTGTTAATAATCCCACAGTCATATGTTTCCCTCTTTTGGCCCTTTGCCCATTCTGCCTTGAAATTATTTGTGTCCAAATCTTATTTTCCTAGGTCAAATTTTAAGTGCTGTGAGGGAATGGACCTCTTTGTGTTCTTGGTAGTGTCTAGCACAGAGCTTTGCATGAAGTAGGTTTCAGAACTGTAACTAATACAGGGTGAAGAGGACTTTCTTGATGGCCCCAGTTTCCAAGAGGAATGTTTTCTCTCTCATGCTTCATGGCCCTCTATTATCCTGTACTGGGAAGCAGCAACAGCAGGAACTCAACAGCAGGAACTATGCCAGGCACTGGGCTAAACACTGGAGATAAAACAAGAAAGGCAAGTAACAATGACAAAACAGTTCGTGCCCTCACCATCCAATGGGAGAGACAGGATGTAAACAATTAGGTACAGAAAAGATGTATACCTGATAAATTAGAGATTAACCACCGAGGGATGGCACTAGCATTAAGGGGGATCAGGATAGGCTTACTGAGTAGGTGAGATTTTAGCTAGGATCTGAAGCAAAACAGAGGGCAGCTAGGTGTCGGAATAAATAGAGCACCAGGCCTTGAGTCAGAAAAGCTCATATCCCTGAGTTCAAATCCAGCCTCAGACACTTACTAGCTATGTGACCCTCGGCAAGTTGCTTCGCTTTGTTTGCCTCAGCTTCCTCATCTGTAAAATCAGCTGGAGAAAGAAATGAATAACCACTCCAATGCCTTTGTTAAGAAAACCCCAAACTGGATCACAAAGAGTTAGCTATGATTGAACAACAACTAAACAACAACAGAAGAGAGGCAAGATGAGGTTGTAAATTGCAGGCTTGGGGAATAGTTCATGAAAATGCATGGAGTTGAGAGTAGTACTCTGTGAACCTCCAAAACAGAGGTTTTTAATTTTTGTGTGTGTGTGTGTGTGTGTGTGTGTGTGTGTGTGCGTGCGCGTGCATGTGTGTGATAGACCCCTTTGGCAGTCTGGTGAAAATTAATACTACTGTGGTTTATTGCCTACACTCATAATTCAGGGAAAAGCTAAGTTTTTGTTAGAAGTTCACAAAAATAAAGATGTAATTTTTTTTCCCATCCAAGTTGACAGACTTCCTGAAATCTACTCACAGAAATGTGAGGATGAGAACTTCTGATTCAAAGCATTATCTAAATTAGAGTTATTATTTCTGGCACAGAAACCATGTATATAGGGGATGGGGGTGGGGGTGGGGAGAAATGAGGTCCAGAGCAAGCAAAGGCCAGCTCCCTCTCAGACACGGAAAGGACTGAATCAGATGAGCCCCAGCCCGGAGCATTCCCTTGATTTGTATGCTTGTGTGGACTTGGCTCTATCTGTGGCAGGAACTGTGAGTGGGGAGGGGGAGCCGGTAGGCTTTTTTGATAATTGATGCCCCCAGATAAAGGACACAAATAGCATCTGGGAACATTGTGTGGCTCTCCCTTTACATAGGACATGGGAAATTTCATGCTAGTGGACTGTGGGTAGACAAGGAGTGCTTGGTTTGACGCTGGTCCCTGTTCCCTTCTCTTTGTCAATTTCTACGTGACAGCTATAGACTTGGAGACCACACTTCAATTACACACGCAGCAGGTGAAGGATGCGTGAACTGAGGCCATCACGTTGAGATCAAGGAGGTAATTCATCCTCTTTACACCAGCTAGGTCTGAGGGGTAGGTGGGGAGGTGGGGGGCGACTGTGCATATAGATTGTGACTCTGGACTAGGAGGAGAGGGCGGCAAGCAGAGAGGAGAGCAAAGCCAATGATAAAAGGCTTTGTAGGAATGGACTCCCAGGGCAATCTATCTCTGCATTTTCTAGCACCTGTCTTTGTCATTCCAGGCTATTTCAGCACCAAACAATAACACCCATGAACAGAACACTCCTGCTTGATCCCCTGGTTTCTTAGGGTCTGAATCAATGGATTTTTTTGTTTGTTTTTTGATTTTATTTTGCAGCACTATTCAAACACTGAGCAAGAGGACTGAGTCTTTACCCCTGTTTAACATCCATGGTCACTTGGAGATTTAAGGGCAGTGAGTGAATGAGCTACCTGGATCTCTTGGCTGATAAACCTGCTCTGTGTCTGAGCAGGGGCATTAGGGAGGAAGGAGTGTACATGAAATAAAGGGACAAGTATTTTTCAGTTATCTAGCATTGATATCATTAAGACTTCTAGTGATAATCAGAACCTTGAGTTAGACAAGGGGATAAATATATTATGGAGAGTGTAAGCTCCTTGAGGGAAAGGATGGTTTCATTTTTCTTTGTCTTCCTTAGCACCCAGTACTGTGCCTCCCATATAAAAGTCTATTTGTAAGTGTGTAAACTGATTTATTATAGCAAAGTGTAAAACAGCTGGACTTGGAATCAGGAAGGTCTGGGACTGGGCTTAAATTTTACTTCGGATAGTTGTTCATCCTCTCTCAGCCTCAGTTTCCTTATCTACAAAAATAGAGATAATAATAACATCTGCCTCACAAGGTGGTTGGGAGGCATAACTGAGATAACACATGAAAGGCATTGACAAACCTGAAAGCCCTATACAAATGGGAGTGGTTAATGTTATCTGAAGTAGTCAGGTGGCACAACGGATAGACTCATCTTCCTGAATTCAAATCCAGCCTCAGACACTTGCCAGCTTTTTTACCCTGGACAAGTCACTTAATCCTGTTTGCCTCAGTTTCCTCATATGTAAAATGAGCTGTACAAGGAAATGTAAACTCCTCCAGTATCTCTGCCAAGAAAAACCTAAATAGACTCACAGAGTCAGACACTACTGAAAAAATGACTGAACAATGTTATCTGAAACCAGAGTAAGGAGTAGAAGGTAGAAGGCAGCTTCTGCACATAGTATTGTAGTCCCTTGATATACACTAGTTGTATTACATTGAATTGAATCAGATTGGAGGGGAGAATAATATGATCTCTGAATCTCAGTTTTATCAATAAGTGACCTGTTATGTATCAGCTTTGGCCCCTCTTTTTTACACTTTTGAAGTGAGACAAGGTTGACTTAAAAAAAAAGTCTGACAAGATCAAAATCAGGTTTGGAACTGGAAAGAATGCTGGATCTGGGTTCAAATCTCAGCTCTACCACTTGTCATCTGTGTGACCTTTGGCAAACTTTAACCTTCCCTGGGCTCTAGCTTCTTTGCAGGTTAATAAGGGCTTCTTCACTTGGGTTTGTGAACTTATATTTTAAAAAAAAAACATATTTTGATTACTGTATTTCTATATAATTTATTTTTGCAATCCTATGTATTTTATACATAGAAAAACATTTTTCTGAGGAGTCCATAGGGCTTATAACTGCCCAAGGAGTCCATGACACAAAAAAATTAAGAGCCTCTTGTCATTCAAGTGAAGGGACTGGACCAGATGATAATAATAGCTAATTGCTAACATTTATATAGCACCTGCTATGTGTCAGACACTATGCTAAGCACTTTACAATTTTTAGATCATTTGGTCCTCACAACAAGCCTGGGAGTAGGTGCTGTTATTATCCCCATTGTACAATTAAGAAAACGGAGGCCAACAGGTTACACAATTAGTAAGTGTCTAAGGTCAGATTTGAACTCAGGTGTTCCTGACTACCCACCTAGCTGTCCTAAATGATCCCTAAGCTTTCTTTTCTTTCCAAAGCCAATCATGGCATATCAAAATGACTACAGGGTCTCTACTTACATTTACCCACTTGATTGTATAGTTCTTAAGGGAGAAAGGGAGAGACTGAATGGTCAAGGGCTCCTAAGGGCTCCTTTCAGCCTACCACTAACTCAATGACATTACCAAAGGTCACCCGCTCCTGGAAGACCTGTCTCTCAGAGAACCACCAGTTTAGTGAAATTCACTTGCTTGGGGAGGAGAGACAGTCATGTCTATTCAGTCCCTCAATAACTCTTTCCAGTCTGACTCTGGGATTTCTCCTCTTCTCTGCTCAAATTCAGTTGGCTTCTTTTGACCTGCTGGCTGCTCCTTCCACTCTCAGAAGACTCAAATGGTTGCTGGCTTTGGAAGAAATACTTCTGAAAACCCAGTTTGCTCCCCAAGCCTTTTGGTCACAGAGCTGCTGCAGATATCATCTTATTGTGTACTTGCAGGCTGATCCTGCCCTAATCTTGAATATGAGTCATTTGGCAGGAGCTTTCATTCCCCTCTTTCCCCACCATCAAATAATGCAAGAGGTGAGATAGCTAAGTTAAATTAGAAGAATCCTCTACAAAAAGAGTTTCTAGGGGAGAAGTGGGGGCGGAGCCAAGATGGCAGAGTCTCAGTACGCACTTTCTAAAGCACTGCCCCCAAACCCAGTCAAATACCTGTAAAAAATGACTCTAAATAAATTCTGGAGCTGTAGAGCCCACAGAATGATGGAGTGAAGCAAATATCCAGCCCAACACAGCCTGAAAGGTCGCTGGCAAGACTCTATCATGCCACAGTGGGGCAAGATGCAGTCCAGTGTGCACTGTGAGTGCACAGAGAGGACCTTTGCAGGCCTCAGGGGGACTGAATCTCTCATACCTGAGGCAGTTTCCAGACTTCAGGACCCCAAAACACTGAGTACAAATTGGAAGGTCAGTGGAAAAAGCCTGTGGGACCAGTGTAGTAGAGTGGAGTGGTCCACCCCCATCTGCAGGGCAGCAGAGGGGGCAGGGAGCGGAGGAACCCTCAGAAGCCATAGCAGCAGCAGGGGCAGCTGCAGCCACTGCTTCTGGAATTCTAAGCCCACAGACTGTGGGGGAATTGAGAGGCTGATGGTATACACTCCACCCTCACTAGAAGCCAAGATCTACCTTGACAAAGAGCTCAAAAGTCAAGTAAATGGCTGGGGAAATGAGCAAAAACTGAAAAAAGAATCAGATTATAGAATCTCACTTTGGTGACAAGGAAGACTAAAACATGTAAACAGAAGACAACAAAGTCAAAACTCCTTCATCCAAAGCCTCCAAGAAAAGTATGAATTGGTCTCAGACCATGGAAGAGCTCAAAAAGGATTTTGAAAATCAAGTAAGAGAAGTAGAGCAAAAATTGGGAAGAGAAATGAGACCGATGCAAGAAAAGTATGAAAAACTAATCAACTGCTTGCTAAAGGAGACCCCAAAATGCTGAAGAAAATAACACTTTTAAAAATAGACTAACTGAAATGACAAAAGAGATTCAAAAAGCCAATGAAGAGTAGAATGTCCTAAAAAGCAGAATTTGCCACATGGAAAAGGAGATCCAAAAGCTCGATGAAGAAAATAATTCCTTAAAGATGAGAATAGAGCAGATGGAAGCTAATGACTTTATGAAAAATCAAGAAATTGTAAAACAAAACCAAAGAAATGAAAAAAATAGCAGACAATGTGAAATATCTCATTGGAAAAACAACTGACCTGGAAAATAGATCCAGGAGAGACAATTTAAAAATTATGGGACTACCTGAAAGCCATGATAAAAAAAAAGAGCCTAGACATCATCTTTCAAGATATTATTGAGGAAAATTACCCTGATATTCTAGAATCAGAAGATAAAATATATATTGAAAGAATCCACCAATCACCTACTGAAAGAGATCTCCAAAGGAAAACTCCTTGGAATACTGAAGCAAAATTTCAGAGTTCCCAGGTCAAGGAGAAAATATTGCAAGCAGCCAGGAAGAAACAATTTGAGTACTGTGAAAATACAATCAGGATAACACAGGATCTGGCAGCTTCTACATTAAGGGATTGAAGGGCTTGGAATAAGATATTCCAGAAGTCAAAGGAACTGGAATTAAAACCAAGAATCATCTACCCAGAAAAACTGAGTATAACACTTAAGGGGAAAAATGGTCAATCAATGAAATAGAGGACTTTCAAGCATTCTTGATGAAAAGACCAGAGCTGAATAGAAAATCTGATTTTCAAACACAAGAATCAAGAGAATATGAATAGGTAAACAGGAAAGAGAAATCATAAGGGAATTACTAAAGTTGAATTGTTTACATTCCTACATGGAAAGATAATATTTGTAACTCTTGAAACTTTCCACAGTACTAGGGTAGTTGAAGGGATTATATCTATATCTATATCTATATCTATATCTATATCTATATCTATATCTATCTATCTCTCTCTATATATATATACACACACACACAGAGGGCACAGGATGAGTTGAATAGGAAAGGATGATATCTAAAAAACATAAAATTAAGGGATAAGAGAGGACCGTACTGAGAGGAGAAAGGGAAAAACAGAATGGGGCAAATTATCTCTCACATAAAAGAGGCAAGGAAAAACTTTTTCAATGGAAGGAAAGAAAGTAGAGGTGAGAGGGAAAAACCTTACTCTCATCACATTTGGATTAAGGAGGGAATGACACATGCATATTCAATTTGCTATGAAACTATCTTACACAACAGAAAACTAGGGGAGAAAGGAATATGTAGGGTGTGGGGGATGATAGAAGGGAGGGCTAATGGGAGGAGGGTGTAATTAGAAGTAAATACTTTTGAGAAGGGATAGGGTCAAAAGAGGGAACAGAATAAATAGAGAGCAGAATAGGATGGAGAGAAATATAGTTAGTCTTCCACAACATGACTTTTATGGAAGTTTTTTGCATAACTACATATGTATAACATATTGAATTCCTTGCCTTCTCAGTGGGGATGGGTGGGGAGGGAGGAAGGGAGAAAAGTTGGAACTCAAAGTTTTAAAAATGAATGTTAAAAATTATTTCTACATTCAACTGGGAAATAAGATATACAGGAATGAGGTATAGAAATCTATCTTGTCCATCAAGAAAATAGAGGGAATGGGGATAAGAGAAGGGAGGGGTGTGATAAAAAGGAGGGCAGTTTGGGGGAAGGGGTAATCAGAAAGCATGCTGTCTTGAGGTGGAGGGAGGGGAGAGATGGGGAGAAAATTTTGAACTCAAAATCTTGTAGAAATGAATGTTGAAAACTAAAAATAAATAAACAGAATTTAAAAACAACAGTTTCTGAGGGCTTCCAGTCCAGACTCCTGCCTCTAGCCAGGAATGCATTTCTCTACCCTCCCATAGATACCTTTCCAGATCATTTAAAAATGTCCCAAAAATGTACTTCAAAGTCTCCTTTTAATCATAGCTTCTAAGTCTGATGACTTGGTACATGAAAATTGTAAGATCATAGAACATAGAAAGAGAAGAAAGCTTAGCTTTTCTTTAGTCTAACCATTTTATAAATAAGGAAACCAAAGCCTAGAGAGATTAACTGATTTGCCTATACAGGCAGTAAGTGGAAGAGTCAATACTGAAACTCATGTCCTCTGAGCCTTTTTGACTTCCCAAACCCAGTGGTCTTTCCCCAACATCACACCTGCACACTCATATTTATTAACATGGCACTTCTAAATTTATAAGACACTTTCCTTGTAACAAACCTCTGATGTGATTAGGGTAAACTATTATTATTTATTTATCCATTTTGCAGATGAGGAAATGAAGGATCATAGAGGCTAAAGGGATAGTCTAGGAAGGGCTGTTTCTGAATCCAGGTGTCCCTATTCCAAGTTTGGTGTTCTTCCATAGCCTCCTGCTGCCTTCCTTCTGAAAGGCATCCAGGCATAATAAATAGATTGCTGGACTTAGAGTGAGGAAGTCCTGGCTTTAAATCTTGCTTTACTTACTAGTTGTGTGACCCTTGCAAGTCACTTAACCTCTGTGGGCCTTAGCACCCCATCTGCAAACTGAGGAGGATTGGACTAGATTCTCCTCTAAGGTCCAGTGCTAAATCTATGATCTTATGATGTCAAACCTAAAACAGAAGTACAGTAAGTCGTGTGTGTGTGTGTGTGTGTGTGTGTGTGACCCATGGTTCAGAATTGAAGCTCACATAGTCTAAGTTCAGTCTTGAGAGTTTCACAACAATTATGCACTTCAGCTCATGTCCCTACCAGAGATTTTCTCTGAGAAATGACAGAACTTGGTTTATGATTAGGTTTCCATAACAAAAGGAAAAGGCCCATGCAGTCACTAAGGCTAATATAGTATTGAATATAGGACAGGCCTTATTTAAATCCACAAAAATGTGAATGGTTCATGCTTAAGTCCATATACAGTCAAGATAACTCTCCCTTTATGGGGGGGGGGGGGCTTTGCTTTCCCTGGGGAATTGTATATTCCCTACATTTATAGTACTACGATGTGTGGGCCATTCTTCCTCTTCCTCTCCCTGTACACCAAAAATGACTTCAGAGTTGCTAGATATTCAATCAACTTACCCTTCTGGTAAACCCCAAGTCCCAGAGACCTGTATAGTCCTCTGGGTTCATAAGACATATAGATAGCTCTTTAGCTGCACCCTGGGTACCCTTTCCTCCCCACTCTACCAACACACACACACACACACACAAACACACACTTGCATACATACATGGAGCAAAGAACTTAGAGCTATTACATAGTTGATTCCTTTTTTCAGTGCTGCATAGTCCACTTAACTCACAGTACTCGTGAAAGGCAAAATTACAATCTTCTCCACAATGGGATTCTTTCCCTCTCAGTTCCTCAGCTACAGTTGTCCCTTGGTCCAGGGGTTCTTCCCTGACTGGGGAAGGAGGCAAAGTCTAGGCACTCCAGCACTGCGTTTCTCCTACTATAGTTACTCTACTGTACAGTTCCTGAAGCTTCTGATTTGTTCTAGAGATAACCTATTCCTTTGCTACTCCTCTCTCTGGGGCCAGGTAATCCCTTGGAAGTGATATGTCATTTTATGGTCCTCTACCCATTGAAATGAATTCAGACTTTCTCTCTTTTGTTTCCCAACTGTCCATTTTTCTTTTAAATTTCAAGTCCAAGGATGTAATTCCAAATCATCTATTAATTACTTTTAATGTGATATCAAGGGGTTAACAAGTACTTTGGGTAAGGCAAGGAATATGTGATCAAGGATATATCAGAACAAAGGTCTCATCATTGAGGCAACATAGATCCAAGATAGTGCCCGTGTACCCATCATATTTTGTTTTTTTTTTTTTTTTTTTTTTATTCTTTTTTTTTTTTTTATTAAATTTATTTATTTAACTTTTAACATTCATTTTCACAAAATTTTGGGTTACAAATTTTCTCCCCTTTTATCCCCTCCCCCCCCAAACACCAAGCATTCTAATTGCCCCTATGACCAATCTGCTCTCTCTTCTATCATCCCTCTCTGCCCTTGTCTCCATCTTCTCTTTTGTCCTGTAGGGGCAGATAGCTTTCTATACCCCTTTACCTGTTTTTCTTATTTCCTAGTGGCAAGAACATTACTCGACAGTTGATCCTAACACTTTGAGTTCCAACTTCTCTTCCTCCCTCCCTCCCCACCCCTTCCCTTTGGAAGGCAAGCAATTCAATATAGGCCATATCTGTGTAGTTTTGCAAATGACTTCCATAATAGTTGTGTTGTATAGGACTAACTATATTTCCTTCCATCCTATCCTGTCCCCCATTACTTCTATTCTCTTTTGATCCTATCCCTCCCCATGAGTGTCGACCTCGAATTGCACTCTCCTCCTCATGCCCTCCCTTCTATCATCCCCCCCACCCTGCTTGTCCCCTTATCCCCCACTTTCCTGTATTGTGAGATAGGTTTTCCTACCAAAATGAGTGTGCACTTTATTCTTTTCTTTAGTGGAATGTGATGAGAGTAGACTTCATGTTTTTCTCTCACCTCCCCTCTTTATCCCTCCACTAATGAGTCTTTTGATTGCCTCTTTTATGAGAGATAATTTGCCCCATTCAATTTCTCCCTTTCTCTTCCCAATATATTTCTCTCTCACTGCTTGATTTCATTTTGTTTTAAAGATATGATCCCATCCTATTCAATTCACTCTGTGCACTCTGTCTCTGTGTATGTGAGCGTGTGTGCATGTGTAATCCCACCCAGTACCCAGATACTGAAATGTTTCAAGAGTTACAAATATTGTCTTTCCATGTAGGAATGTAAACAGCTCAGCTTTAGTAAGTCCCTTATGACTTCACTTTGCTGTTCACCTTTTCATGGTTCTCTTCATTCTTGTGTTTGAAAGTCAAATTTTCTTTTCAGCTCTGGTCTTTTCATCAAGAATACTTGAAAATCCTCTATTTCATTGAAAGACCATTTTTTCCCCTGAAGTATTATACTCAGTTTTGCTGGGTAGGTGATTCTTGGTTTTAGTCCTAGTTCCTTTGACTTCTGGAATATACTGTTCCATGCCCTTCGATCCCTTAATGTAGAGGCTGCTAGATCTTGTGTTATCCTGATTGTATTTCCACAATACTTGAATTGTTTCTTTCTAGCTGCCTGCAGCATTTTCTCCTTGACCTGGGAACTCTGGAATTTGGCCACAATGTTCCTAGGAGTTTCTCTTTTTGGATCTCTTTCAGGCGGTGTTCTGTGGATTCCTTGAATATTTATTTTGCCCTCTGGTTCTAGAATCTCAGGGCAGTTTTCCTTGATAATTTCATGAAAGATGATGTCTAGGCTCTTCTTTTGATCATGGCTTTCAGGTAGTCCCATAATTTTTAAATTGTCTCTCCTGGATCTATTTTCCAGGTCTGTTGTTTTTCCAATGAGATATTTCACATTATCTTCCATTTTTCCATTCTTCTCTCTTTGTTCTGTGATTTCTTGGTTTTGCATAAAGTCATTAGCCTCCATCTGTGCCATTCTAATTTTGAAAGAACTATTTTCTTCAGTGAGCTTTTGAATCTCCTTTTCCATTTGGCTAATTCTGCTTTTGAAAGCATTCTTCTCCTCATTGGCTTTTTGAACCTCTTTTGCCAATTGAGTTAGGCTAGTTTTCAAGGTGTTAATTTCTTCAACATTTTTTTGGGTCTCCCTTAGCAGGGAGCTGATCTGCTGTTCATGCTTTGACTTCATGTCTCTCATTTCTCTTCCCAGCTTTTCCTCCACCTCTCTAACTTGATTTTCAAAATTCTTTTTGAGCTCTTCCATGGCCTGAGCCCATTGGGTGGGCTGGGACACAGAAGCCTTGATTTCTGTGTCTTTGCCTGATGGTAAGCATTGTTCTTCCTCATCAGAAAGGAAGGGAGGAAATGCCTGTTCGCCAAGAAAGTAACCTTCTATAGTCTTATTTCTTTTCCCTTTTCTGGGCATTTTCCCAGCCAGTGACTTGACCTCTGAATATTTTCCTCACACCCACCTCACCTCCTGATCCTCCCAGCCAGTGTTTGTGGTCTGAGATTCAAATGCTGCTTCCAGCCTCAGGGCTTTTGGCGGGGGCAGGGCTGCTATTCAGTATGAGATTATGTTCTGGTGCTGAGGTCGGGGCAGGGCCACCTCTCAGGCTCAGTTCCCTCAGGGGGTTTATGCACAGACCTTCCGCAATGGATTCAGGCTCCCTCCCGCTTGGGGAGCCCCTGTCTGCAGCCGCCTCTCAGCTTCTACCTCCCGGGGGGGGGCCTGAATTATGGGGGCACCCCACTCCCCTCTCGACCCGCCAAAGAGACTCTCTCACCCACCCCTGTCACCTGTGGGTGGAGGGACTTGTGCGGCCGCTGGAGATCCCGTCCCTGAAGCCTGCTCGGATCTGTTTCTCTCGGTGAAGCAGCCGTGGCCGCAGCAGGTCTGGGCTGGGCTTTGTGTCTGCAGTGCGACGGACCTTTTGCGAGAGGTTTGCAGATCCCTCTGTGGGTGGAGGGACCCGCGTGGCCGCTGGAGATCCTGTCTGTGAAGCCTGCTCGGATCTTTTCCTCTCGGTGCCGCGGCCGCGGCAGGGCTGCACTCAGCTCCCAGTCCCGGCGCCCAGTCCGCAGTGCGAAGGACCCCCCCGCGAGAGGTTTGCAGGTCTCTCTGGAACAGAAATCTCCCTTGCTCCAATGTTCCGTGGCCTCTGGGTGCGGAATTCGCCGTGAGTTACTTCCCTGTAGCCATTCTATGGGTTGTGGGTTCAGAGCTATGTGTATGTGCGTCTTTCTACTCCGCCATCTTGGCTCCGCCCCCCATATTTTGTTTTTGAGTCCAAATCACAGAGCCATAATGAGGGTAGGATAACAAGGGCTTAGTCTATAGGTCCTAAAATGGATAAAGAGATGATAGCCCTTGGAATTAATAAATAATATAACTACTTAATTAAAAAATAAACAAATAATAAAATTATATTACTACATTAGAAACAACTGAGATTAGCAGCTATATGTCTTAGCTAGATTAGTTAAAATAGGAAGCTACTAGAAAGCATACTTTTCTCCCTATATATTTCCAGAGTCTCGCTGGCAATTGCCTGAGGGTATCCCAGTGTTTTCTCTGTCAATTGCATTTGTATCAAGAAGTTGACTTGAAGGCATATTGTGTGCTTCTTGCCCTCGGTGCAAAAATTCTTGGTTATGGCTCTCCCAAATCTTTTTGAGAAGGCCCATGGTTTTAAAATAGCTTGCCAAAAGTAAAGTCTGAAGTAAAATCAACCTTGAATTGAAATGAATAGATCTTAGAGGTTCTCTTGTCCAAGCCTTTCACTTTTTAAAGATGGAGAAACTGAGACTCAGAGACATCGAATTATTAGCTCAAAGTCACACAACTAGCAGGTAACCTAGGTCTGTGGGGCTCCAAGTTCCACGCTCTACCCCCTGAATTTGCTCATTGTGCTACTTGGCCTCCCTTTTCTCCGAGCTCAAGGAGCTCTCAAATAACTCCAGCCAACACTTTCATCTTCTCTTCTTAACCACTTTTTGTAGCAGATATTTTTATATGTAATCGATTAATTTATTAAATACTAATCTACTATATTTATTAATGCTACCTTGCTTTGTTTTCTAATTGGCTCATGTGTACTTATATTATCTTCATGACTAAATTGTAAGTTCCTTGAGGAAGGAGACCACATTTTCTTCTTTGTATCCCTCTCTCTCCTCATGCCTGCCCCTCACCCACAGCACCTAGCTCAGGGCTTTTCACGTCTCTGGTAGGTGCTCAGGAAGTCTTTGCTGGCTTTAAGGGAACTGAAGAATAATGAAAGTAAGAATCTGAGCATCCAGTCCCCATCTACTGCTTTTTCAATCCCCTTGAGCAAATTGTATTTGTCCTTCTGTGTCTTGGGCAATTAACTGTCCCATTTCATTTAGACCCTTGATCTCTGCAACCTAGCCAGAATACTGACTTCATTTATTGGACTTT